>NC_049203.1:6065974-6285974 GCF_013347855.1 Anguilla anguilla
TCGCTAACGCTCGCAAACACGGTCAGACTTTCCCTCCGTTCGCCAGGCAGGCCAATAACCGCTTCAATGCCTTTGCGTGCGTGCCTGCAGTCGGTAAGAGAAGCAGCATGGTGGTAATTGGCTTCTCGGTGCAGAGTTTTATGTACTTTTTTAATAAAGAAGGCGGGTCGCGGGTGTTTTTTTTTTATCCCCTTGTGTGCATATGTCAAACGGTTGTACAAAGAGACATCAGCAGGTAGCTCAGAAAGGGGGAGAGATTTGCGATAATTAGTCAACGGAGCCATTCAACATCTTAGAGAACTAACTAAACAGCCTCTGGAAAGCAAATGTCAAGGGATGTGGGCAAGAAAGAAAAAAAACTCGGATTTTGATGTATTATTAAGGCACTGTACAACACAACCCCCTTGAACTGTCGACCACACCACAAAAAATAATGAAGGACAGAGTTTGAAGGTAAGCTCTTGTTCTGGTCTACTGGCAGAGTGCATGAATATTGCATACACATACTCTTGGTCTGACAATAACACTTAAGAACACTTCTTGCGTGCCTGTGGACTGATTCATCTTATGGAGAAACAGGAATGACCATTATGAAATAGTTTCTTTTTTTGCTGACAATTATAAGAGATAGATTTTTATTGGCAGATGAGTTGAATTAAGAGCTTTATGTTCACTGGGTTTATATTTGTTTGCCATTGAATGTTTGGAGCATCGCTGGTGGCTAATTCTCAGATAATCAAAAAGGACCAAGTGGTATTTATGGAGCACTAAGAGTACTTTAATGGTTTAACAGGCTGCTGAGAAGGGCTATTATTGAAGTGAGAAACTGAATCATTCATGGTTGAATTGAATCACAACATACCGTTTCAGCATTTGTCAATGAGCCAGGATTTATTATTAGTTTTTGTCTATTTAGTATCAGACTTAGTTTGGTCTATCCCCAGTCAGGTCGAGCAGCTTATGATTCTGCAAACAAAACATCATGTGTGGGACAGTTCAGTAAGCCAAATACTAATTATTCATATCACGACTGAACAATATCAATGTTAGTGCCCTTAGTGAATCAAAACTATGTGCCTACCCCTTCACTTAGAATAAATTAGAGTTATATTTAATTTATCGCACAATTTTAATATTTTTAATAACATTGTTCTGAAAGTATGGTAAACATGTTACAATATATGCTGCATATATATTTGTTGAAAAATCCATCCATCCATTATCTATACCTGCTTATTGGTCAGGGTCTCGGAAGGAGCTGGAGCCTATCCCAGCATGCACTGGGGCAGATTTGTGGAAAATTTCAGGTATAAAGCATCTGTCAGTTTTCAATGGATCTGGCTCTTAATCACAACATCAACATGGTTTTTTTGTAAGTCATACAACAAAAAAAAAAGGCGAAAATAAATAAACTAATAAATTCACGATAAAAATGGAGATGATCTGTGACGCCTCTCTGTGTACGGGTTCAGGAGTGAACTGCAGTCTTAAACTGTCGCTCTCTTCACCAATGCACCCTGGCATCTTGCAAGCACAGGAATACCTTTGTTCCAGTCGATGGAAACCACAGTGCCCTGTAAGGGCCTGTGTCTTGTTCTGTGGTGCATGTGAGACTCCCCCATAGCCTTCTTTATCCGGCCCACAATGCCTGTAGGGTTGGAAGGGTCAACATCTGGTACAGATTCGGCAGGGGTTTTCTCTAGAGAGCCACTTTGAGTCTCTGTTGTACTGTGAGGGTTGTAGAGTGGATTAGTTCATTATTTATCCTTTATCAGCGAGCACCACATAAACATTCACTGGAGGATGTATGTGCACGGGCAAACACACACACACACATACAATGTCATGCAGAAAAGTAGACACAATGCCTAAGACATACAGGCTTCCTACAGGAATTGGAATTGGTGTGGGAGTGTTTCCTCCCACATTGCTTTCACAGGGCTAATTGCCTTTGTTCTAGATCTTAAGATTACAGTGTTAGTGGTTCTGGTTGTGTGTGCTGAACTCTGTGTTGGTAAACAAAGAATTTTACTTCCACAAAAAAATAAGCTTTTGCTTCTTCAGTTATGCTATTAATGGGTGACACATCCAAGTAGCTGCTTGAAAAAGTTAAAATCATTTTAAATGTCTCGGAGGCATCCAATTCTTAAAGCTCTGCTTATGATCGCATGTTTTCCCTAGAAACACCTTTTGATGGAACTGGACTTCATGCATCTGAACAAATATGTGGGGTTTGGACTATGGTAGGCTGACCATGCATCCCTTTTATTCCTGGACGTTTCTTCCTTTTGGGACCAAGAACATCCATCCAGACGGGATTCTAAATTCCTAAAAATGTCTGAATAGGTTTTGCTCATTTCATGGACGTATATGAACGAACAAATAGCCAAATATTATGTTCATAATGTCTGTCCACCTCTGTATTCTTTTTATGAAATCCAAAATATGGTCACCCTAGACTGTAGGCTTTTTTAAATGCGATTTACGATTCTTTTCTCTCCAGAGCACCACCACTTCTGAGGAATATTCACCGAGTTGATCCAAGCGGGACATACTTTCGCAGACGTGAACCTCGCAAACAGAAATACAGATGTCATTATTTCAAATGCAGGAATTTGACAGGAAACTCTATTTCAGATCACAATAGCAGTGGGAAAGGGTAGTAGGGTAGCTGACTGGGAAGAGCTGTTGAGTGTTGAACATAATTGGACATAATGAGTAATATCACAGCATTACCGCACAACCCCTTTCCACTAATTAAGACGCCTCTCTACGTGTGTTTATCGTACTTAGGTTGTGAAAGCCCGTATCACATATGAAGCACATTCATAAATATTTTAGCCGAGTTGAAAGCCCTCATCTGGCACGCATCCCTGTAATTCCCTGCCTTTTCTCACTTTGATTTTTTTTTTTTTTTTTTTGGTTCTCCTCACGGAGTAAGCAATAAAAAAAACTACTGCGGATATGCAGTCATCTGCCAGAGTGTGCTACAAGACAACACTGCTGTTAGTACATGTCTGCTTCTTCTTCTTCTTCTTCTTCTTCTTCTTCTGTTAAATCTTCTGCTGCTTCTTCATCTTATCACAATCATTTTATTTTTATTGCTGTTCTCGTTGTTGCCGTGGAGACGGCTCGCATTGGTTTAAAAAAAGACGTGCACACCGCGCGCATCCCGGTCGACCTCGCCGTCCCGTGAGGAACACGCTGGCCTTTTTTTTTGTTTTTACCGCGGCGAGCTCCCAGGGGGCAGTGGGCCCCGGGGGGGTAAAGGGTAGCGGGACGACACCTGCCGCCCCCTCCCGGGACTGGCCTCTCTGGTAGAACCGCAAGGCTGTTTTTCAGAAAGCACATCCGGCGCATCTTAAATAAATAAATTTATAAATAAGTGAATGCGGGAGCATTTCCCATGGCCCTGCCGGTGAGGAGCAGCAGTCGCGGCGCTGCTGATTAGCATGCGTGGCTGCTTTGCTCCGAGGACCAGAGTTGGCACGTCTCAGTTCGCTCATCTCCCTTTCCAATTTCAGACCGGTTGACCAGATGGCTGTCCCTTCCCCTTCCCTTTTCCAGGCCAGGGCTGCCATTTTTGTTTTTGTTTTTGTTTTTTTGTCCCCTCTCTCTCTCTCTAGCAGTAGTTAGACCAGTAGTCTCCCTCCTCGCCTGCTCTTTGACCCCCAGACCTCCCGCCCTCGTCTCCCCGAGGAGATAGCAAGGCCCTTGGAATTCCACTCAGGCCCAACGGGGTTTGGGGCCTTTTGAACGTAACCGTAGACCCGTCTGCGGTGGTAAAGTAGAGTGTTTGTATAAGATCTGATAACCATATAAACCCGGCTTTTCGGTGACTGATAGGGTAACCCTCACCCCCTCTCTCTCCCCTCCATTAGAAAGCTCATTAAGTCTATGTTTGGATTTGGGCCCTAAAAAAAAAAAAAGTCCCCCCTTAGTCCCCCATCTGCAGAGGACAGCTCCTCCTTGAACCTCCGGAGCTGCAAGTTGATTGGCTGGGGCGGCCTGGGAATTTTTTTTGGAATGACCCACAACAGATTTTTCACTCTCTCACCATAAAAGCTTCTCCGTGTTCCTGTTTTCGACCCGTCTGGAATTTATTAGGCTCCCTAATTTTTGTGAGCGCTGTAGATCACCGTGAGCCTCTGCCGATGTTGCCTCTTTTTTTTTTTTTTTTTTTTGGCACTTTTGTTGGCGGCTACACTCCCACCAAGCATTTAAGTAGCCTTTGAGATATAGCTCCCCGAGCAGACTTCGGTGATAAATCAACGCAAGGCGTCGCGGGCGTACAACACCCAGTAGGGCGATAGTGACTGTCAACGTCAACGCAGGAATCTCGTCTCGAAAATGTGTATCAAAGGCTTCGGAAAACACAGGTCCTCCCACGGGGGCGCGTAGATTGTGCACTTTTGTGCTGATGATGGAAATGGGAGTGATCTGCGAACTGTTTAGGTGCTGCAATTTGTTTCTGGAACGTGTGCAGGTTTTTCCCCCCGAGACAAAATGGAGGCCGATTTCCATCTAAACGGTGTCTCCTGCTGTTACGTGTTGTTGATGTTAACACGTTTTATATTCAGATGGAAGTTTTTTTTTTTAATTTTTGAGCGATCATTAAGTAACGTACCGACCATGTTATGAAAGCTCAATGGAGGAACGGTCTCTCTTGTCTCGTATTTGCGAGGCACATTCATGTATAATTCCCGTAGTATTCGAATAAATAATGTGATTTTTAGTTTAGCACTCATTTATACATTTTCAAATTAAAAAGAAAGAGTCCGCATTGCAAATACCAAGTAGCAAAGCTATTAATTAAAAGTCAATATAGACAAACAAATTATAAATGTTTCTCCAAAATGTGTCAGAATTTCAGATTGCTTTTCCGTAAAACATAATAAATGACTGTAGCAGTGTAATTCATGATTCCTTTATGACTCATTTTTATCAATAAAATTCTGTTTCCTTTCACATCAGAATGCCCCACTATATCTGGAGGCCATGTCTTACACTGTAAATTATTTAATTTCAGGAGCACATACTATAACATACATTCTCTCCTAGGGGACTGTTGGGTAGCTCATCTTTATTTGGTTTATTTTATCCTTTTTACTGTGCTGGAAAATACGATATAAATAAAGTTATTATTATTATTATTATTATTATTATTATTAAAGCAGCTGTCCAGTGTGTGGATGAGCCCTACTGTGTGGTACTGAATTCGGACTGTTGCAGTCCCAACTGTGGCCGACAACCCCATAGGTTGGTGCATAATTGGCCATAAAAAACATCCCCCTCTCATAGCTTCTCACTCACCAGCACCCACTGCTGGTCAATCGGGTGCAGCCCACAGTGTCAAGTGTACTCCTCCAACTCATGTCTGTGCCGGCACAACTTGTGTTCACTACAATGTGAAAAGAAGATGCTGCGGCATGTCTTCTCAGAGGATAGACTGTATTTGGCCCAGCAGTTTCGAAATGGAAAAACACCAGCCTGTTCATAAACTTTTTCACATTACACCTAAACGGCCCACTAAAATATGTTTCTGATAACATCTGAGGTGAGAAACAGGCTGTGTAATTATTTTATCGAGTAATTACATGACCTTAATTCTTGAATGTAGATTCATATTTGATCTCGCAACCCCTTGTTTGACACTTTGATCCTAGTTTCAAATGAGCCAGTCGCAGCTACTCTGTACAAATTAATTTGCATATAGAATACTTTATGCAAATGAGATCACACCGACTCCACCCACCCCAGGAAGCATTTTTCAAAACTGTGTTGTAGGAGGAGCCAGGTTGAAACAGTGAGTGCAATTACTCTTTAAAACATTCTGCAGTAGAACATGATCACATAAGTAACATACTTTCTGCCTTGAGGATGGGTGTCAGGATTACAATTTGAAAATATATATACATACATAATTATGAAATTAAAAAAAGCTGTTTTATTTTTGTTGTTTCATGCCTCTGTGGTTTAGAGTGCACTGTGTTCTCGATGAATTTGGGATCGAACAACTATTTATAGAGTTACCCCTCCAAGAAACCCCTAAAGTGTTTGTCCCAGGGTTGTGCTGGGGGGAGGGTTGTATTCACAAGGCAGTGAGGATGTGCAGGCAGGCTCCCTGGGGGGTCTTCCCCGCCCCCCCCCCCCCCCACCCCCAGCCCCCCATTTCCTTACCCCCTCTCCATTCCCTCATCCCAAACTCAGAGCTGAGAAACTGCATGTGGCTTAGAACGCCATCGCTTGTCCTCTCCAGGGCTCACATTTTTTTGTTTTATTTATTTGTTTATTAAAAAAAAAAAAAAAAAAAAAAAAGATTTTTGAACCCTTTGAATTCCGCAAATTTTCTCACGATGAGAAGCCGCCCCCGTATCTTCAAATATATGTACATATATCTGCGCGTCTCAAGGACTGAGGTCATCGTTAAAGATGAACGATACGCATTATGCAAATTCCCACGTTCTTCTTCTCGCTGGAAAGGGGGTGTGGGAAAGGGGGTGGTGTGGGGGGATGTGGGGGGGGGGGGTGTGGGAAAGGGGGTGGTGTGTGGGGGGGGTGTGGAAATGAAACTTCCCTCACGCGGCCTTTTAAGGCTGCAGTCTGGTGGCACGTTAGGCTGTTAAAGATTTGAACTTTTGAAAACTTGGGCAGCGCCCAACAGTCAGCGGTCAAACTGTCGCCTTTGCTTTTCGGGCCGCCCGTCTGGCGATGGCGGTATTTTACCGCGTCTCAGCTCTCGGCAGGGACATTTTTTTTGGAACCCGGAGCGTCGCGCAAACACGATTGCCGCCTTTTATAGAAGTACAACACGGCCCCCCGGCGCGGTTTCAAGCGCCTAAATTTGGATCGAATATTTTCGAAGCGGCCCAGTCAACGCGCTCCTTAGCAACCGGAAGGGAACGTCCCCAGGGCAACCGTCGTAAATCATGGCGGTTTCTTCATCAATCTCCCCAGAATTTTTCCAAGAGAGGCGGAGTTTATTTACTTATCGCCCTCTGACCTGTGGGAACCTTTTTAACAAGCAAAACATTCTTGAACAAGCTTCAAGAGGACCCTAAAAACTACTGTGTGGGGCCCCGTGATAGTCCCATCTGGGAACTGTACCTTTAATTAAAGGAATATGCAGAGATATCCGGCACCCTGCTGGCATTCGAATACAAGGCCCTATGACTAATAGAACCAGGAGTGACTCAACCTGGTTCCCCATTTCCCCCCCTTGGAATCTGCTCTGTGCTGTTTTACAGTCGCATCGTGCGTCTGGCGGGTTCTCGTTTGTTTTCTGGGTAACGAAGGCTCATGTTACCTGTGTCATACATTTTGTATTGGCCATTCATATGTCCTTCAACGACAAAACAACAACAACACAGAACAATATTAGTCAACAATATAAGTTGTAGAAAGGAAAGGCTGTTTTCACACACTGGAGTCTAGAGTCTCCCCGCATCCCACCCATCTTTCCACTGACCGACCCCCAGCTTCCTGTTGTATTTCTGAGAGGCTCTCTGGGGTCGTGAGAAGGGAGGCAGGTCGCCACGTCCTGGAGGAGAGCAGAGGCGTTCCCCTGAGTCACGTGCGGTCGGCGGCGGCTCAACTTCCTGTGCCTGCGCGCGGGGAGACGCGCAAGAGGGGTTCCGACTCACTTCCACGCGCGACCGCGTCCAGCGTCTTCATCCCAGTCCGCTTTTCCCCCCCCAAAAAACACGAAAACTTTTTCCAAGTTCGCTTTGATCACTGTACGATTTCGTCACGCGTAAAAACGGCTTCTTGAGATATTTTCAGTCCGACAATGACCTTTAAAAGCTCTGGGAATACAACAACGCAGCTTGTGTTTTTCTGAGATTAATTTATTGTCCCACAATCAAAGACTTCATTTTTCCCAAACATTAATTTCTGTGTGGATCCTTAGAACCCTTTTCAGCCGCACCCTTCAGTAAGTTTTTGGCAGTTAAAAACAGAATGCGCAGATATTGAGATGTTCTTGAATCATAATGTCAACAATCCCGCCCCCAGCCACTGTTCCTGCCCTTCACTAGTCTATATGTATGTATGTAAACAAAAAAAAACAAAAAAACTAGGAAGAAGAATTGGGAATCAGCAGATGTCGCTAGGGGTCAAAGGTGAACAATCCATAGGATGTGGTTCTCAGCAGTTACTTTGGCTAATCGTTTCAGTGTGCGTGCCACAGACGGGACTGAGGGCAAGGTTGCTGTAGTTATGGTCATTAGACTCAATCACAGGACCAGCTTGCCAATCATCCATCATGATTTGGTTAAAAAAAGCGCACGCGTGCACATACACACAGACACAAACAACTGAAACAAACCAGTGAATACAAAGACCAGGTTAAGGTTTGCATAAGTGGTTCTTGAATCTGAAAATACTGCCCCCCCCCTCCCCCTCCCACCCCACTTCCCTCTGACACACGCTATACGTCTCCGGTCTGGGTATGAACTCTCTCGCTCTGTTTTTCGGAAAGCTCTTGCTCTTGTGCAGAATTCCTTCGAGGCAGTCTGGAGGTTGACCCAACCTCAGCAGGCCTGGTACAGGCCACTCGATAACTTTGCTGCTGGAAGTCACACTCTTTTCATGTGTGTGTGAGTGTGTGTGGGTGCAAGTGAGTGTGTGTGTCTGTGTGCGTGTGTGTGTGAGTGAGTGAGAGAGAGAGAAAGAAAGAATTAGGGAATTTTGGAAAGAATTTTATTGAACAACCATCCTCCATTTTCCATTTAGCCATAACAACAGATAACAGAAACCTTGTATTTGGTATCAAACACCAGCTTCTACATGTTGTTGCTCAATAGCAGTAATGGGAGGGGACTGTCCTTACACCAAGCAAGCAGTTCTTTTTGGTGAACTTTGTATCCCATAAACAAAAACATGATCCTTAAAACTAGAGTAAAAACATCTGTCCATCCATTTTCGAAACTGCTAATACCTGACCAGGGTCACAGAGAGGCTGGGGCCTACCCAGCATGCTTTGGGCAAAAGGCAAGAATACATCATGGACAAGTCGCCTATCTATCGCAGGGCCCACCCACCATTCACTCACACACTCATACCCCAAGGACAATTTAACCTCACCTGCACGTTTTAGACTGTGGGAGGAAACCGGAGTACCAGGAGGAAACCCAAGCAAACATGGGTTTGCTAACTCCACACAGAAAAGCCCTCAGCCTGGATTTGAACTTTGATCTTCTTACTGTGAGGTGACAGCGCTACTCGCTGCATTACCGCCCCCAGAGTAAGAGCATTTAAAATATTTTCTAAAATGAAGAAGAACCCCTTAAATTACTAGCACCCCCAGACACAATTGTTCACAGTGTTCCCACATCCAAAAACAGCCTGAGTGGTGTCAGTACTGTTATGATCCCGCATAAAAAAAACGTCACATCTCATCACATCTCTTTGCCGAACAGTGGTTTGTAGAGACTCCCACAAAGTGTGCCAGTAACCCCTCTTCCACGCCAACTTTTCTCCCCAGATTGTGTCTGTGAACCGTCTGTTTGTCCTGATTTCTGTTTATTCACACACACACAATGAAAGCGAGAAAGAGAGAGAGAGCAAGAGAGATGGAGAGAAGGAGGGCTGCGTAGAGGGCCTTAGAGATTTGTAAAAACCTGAAAACAGCTGGATTCGATTGGTATCCCACTCTGATATTTGAATGATTTGCTGTTGCACCAAACTGTGCATGCAATAGATCAGTTACACTTCAGCCTTTGTCACACTTCATTCTTCAGAGGGATCAAAACTGTCCTCCTCTGCATCAGTCTCATAGGGGCAAAGACGCCACAACAGCTAATGGGTTTTGTAATGTGCACATTTTAAAATGACATATGATACCATTTACTCTCCAGGGCATTTAGCGGACACTCTTATCCAGAGCTACTTACACAGCTTTTTACACAGTGCCCATTTACGCAGCTTGATTTGTACTCAAGCAACTCGGGGTGCTGTCGTACCCTCCAGCCAGGTTCTACCTGGGAATCAAACCTGCAACCTTTAGGTTACAAGGCCAGTTCCTTAACCAGAGTATGCGATCCAGGTGAACCACACAGGTAGACCACACAGTCTACGACTGCTACTCACCAGCCCTCTTTCTCTGCAGCCTAAACAGTTTGCGGACCAAAGCGTATATTTTAAAAATTCATGATCGCTTGAGTTTGGCCAATCGTTAAATCTTCGTCGTTTTAATAGCATTTTAATAACATTTTAATAGCGTCATTTAATCATGAGTTAGAAAACATGTTGACCAGCTTGCCCTGACGTAGCGGTTTCCTCTGGAGCCATTCTGCAGCATCTCTGGATGAGATTACTCACCTGTCACGAGGGACATACTTCTTCTTGCGACAAACAATAGAAACCAGCTAGAAACGAGCAGTTTGTTTGGCTGCCGCATCTATAATTTAGCCTGTAGTTAGTACTAGGGAGAGGCAAATTGCAAACCTGGCAAATTCACCCAGAGATGATTGTAGAGGGTAAAATAAAATAAAACGATGGCAAATAAACTCCCGCACACCGTGCATCTTGCAAGCTTCACTTACTTGCTGATGCATTTTTTTCAACGTGGAAATTCATCGTCGAAACTCGCAAGACACGCAGCGCACAAGTTTTGAATATTGAATATTTTTTTAAATCAAATGCAGCCGACGGTCACAGGAATTAAGCAGGTGGCACTTCCTGAAAATGGCCGACGGGCCACAAAATGAGAAGAGGAGTTTTACACGTGAGCTGCTTGCTGGTGTGAGGCCCAGGTTCCTCAAGGCTGAGGCTGTAGACGCTCAGTCTGTGTTTAGTATGCGGTACGGTGGGTTGGTGCCGTTTTTAAAACGGGCCGAGCCGGCCCCCGGTGTGCCCGGCCTTCTCCCCCCAGCATGTGCATTTCACCCTTTTTTTAAAAGGCCGACAGTCCCATGGCAAGAGCCTCGTTACAATCTCATTAACCCCACGCTGACCCCCTCGCCCCCCCCCCCCCCCCCCCCCCCCCCCCCCCCCATGCTGAAGATCCAGACCCGCTGCCCCCGAGCGGCTCCCCTGTCCCCCAGTGCTGCCCCCCCCCCACCCCCGATCTTCCTCCTTCCTCATTTAATCTGTCCTCGCCTTCTCATCTCCCCGTCCACCCATTGTTCAAAAGGTGGCTGAAACAGCATGCAGATGATGTTGACCTTTCTGTTTTATTTCGTTTTTTTAATTTTCTCTGCATATGCAAATCGAGACAGTTTTTTTAAACTCCTGATTTATATAGCATTCTTTTTTTTCTCAATTTTCCTTTAACCCATTTAAGCCCGCGGGCAACTAAAGTTGCCGAAGTCTCTACCACTCTTTTTCCATCTGTGAATATTTTTTGGATGACTAGAGATGCTTTTAAGAATAAATCTCTGGGAAAAAGACACTGATTGGTTGTCAGGCTCGGTTTTCAGCTATTTCTGGCAGCATATTATGTATTCTGTGTAAAGGCGGGAAGGTTAGTGGAGGATGATGTGATGTGTCACGGAATACAAGCACAATTCACCAGGCTTTTATTTTGAAAGGGCTTATTTACCAGGGCAATTACAAAATGGCAAACAGCTGGCTAAGTGTAGCCTCTCTTTTCTCCAAAGTGCTTTTCCTCTTTGTTAAGTGGGCCAGCTAAGTTGTTTACCTGCAACGAACCGCAAAACAAACAAAAGCGAACAAATCGGTGTGCCTCATCCGCAAATTAAGTAAATAAAACCCCCAGAATGCACGGGGAGGGTCGTGTGTAAATATACTGGACCGGCCTGGTTACCTACAGTATGGTTATGATTGGCATGGCTGCTCCTTACTGAGACTGAAAGAAGGGCGATTGGCGGAATGCTGGAGCGTCAGAGTTCTGTTCATGGCAGCAGCTTCAGTGACCGAGATGGCGCAACTCGCTGACGTTGCGCAGGGCAACGGCGTCTGAGGTGATGTCATGGAACTGGTCAACCTGAGGCATCAGCGGCAAATGGCAACAGCGAGCGGAAGTGCACGCTCAGGGGGGGTTGTGAAGTCCGTGCATTAATTCAAAACAGGCCCGCAACCACAGATCAGTTGACTGCAAATGTCAACCTGGGCAGAGAGCTTTCCAGTGTGAACAAAAACAGTGGTGGTCCGGCACTCTATCAAGTGACTTTACACAGGAATCTCCATTTATTTTCTTCGCTAGCCCAAACTTCATTATAGCCGATCGCAGAGCCAGTATTATTCTCCTCTAAAGGACCTGCCTCAAGCTACAAAAACAAACAAATGAATCCAAGTTGGAGTAAAAAAAGAGGTGGGGGTTTGGCAGGGGGGGGCATGTTCCAGATTGAATGAATTAAAGTTGATATAAGCGGTCCGGTGATCTGAAAATAACACTGTACACCCAGTGGACCATGCTGTAAAAAAAACTTTACTTTTTTTTCTGAATGTGATAGACCTGGCAGCCTCGCTCCTATACCACTACTGGGAAACATAAGCCTGGGATGTATCTAGAATGTTCTTTAACTAAGCAAAAAAAAAAGATTTTTTTTCAGATTTTTTTTCATCAGATTGTCATGGTGTGTACATGGGTGCCTACTTGGACAACTATTTAATGCGAGAGAAACCGTTAATTGCAAAAGAAAAATTAACCTGGATGTAGTAAATGAATGAATGAATGAATGAATGAATGGATAAATAAATAAGTAAATAAGGATGTTTCTCACAGGCATCTCCTGGAGGAGCCGACCAGGAGCCCGTCCAACTGAGACGCATAATCTACAAGGGTCAGCCAGACTTCAGATCTATTTGTTTTTGAGAGGAACTGCATTTTTGCGGAAGACATTAATATTTTCTGCCCGAAGTTCCCCCCCCCCCCCCCCGTTGGGGGATCACGTCGCTCCTGCCGAATCTGTGCGAACCCCTCGCGCTCGTACGCAGGCGCCTTTTTTCGGACGGACAGCGCGACTGCAGGAAAATCACATTGCACGATGAGTCACTTGATATTTTTAGAGCCATGTTTGTGGTTGCTAAGCAGTGCATCGAAACTAAAAATGGGAGTTATTGTGATGAACATCGCTGTTTCGGATTAAGTTAAGGGACAGCCAGAGACTGTGGACCGAAACCTGATTTTTTGGCAACCGTACTGCACTGAACTTTCGCCCACGTCTGCCCCCGCCTAAGATTGCTCTATTTCTATCCTGTCTGTTGCTTTTGTTTTTCTGCATAACCCACTCAAGATATTTTTTTCTGAAGCAACAACTGGACAGGAGTGCTTTCAGGTTACCATATTTCAGCACAATTCATCTTATTAACCCTTGAAGAGTCGGTTCTTTGAAATGTTTTTTTTTTTTTTTTCTGTAGGCAGTGTTCTAGAACTCCGTTGCGTTAAATTGCCAGTAATGATTGTAACATCGGCATTAGAATGTCCACTTTAAGAACATTCTAATCACACATTTGTGATCTTACACCTTGAAGGTGTAATGTTGAATGTCTTGCCGACACCTTCTTCCAGAGGGACCTGTGGTACAGTGCTCACAGTTCACCGTTGTTGTTCTACAGCCCATTAACACAGCTAGCTTTTTAGTGAAGTAAATGAGGTTTAAAAGCGCCTTGCTGGAGAGCTCAACACAAGGTTATCAGCGCAGGGCACACAATTAAAATTCAAAAGGAGGCTTGCCACAGCTTGCCACATTTGAAATGAAAACAGGAAATTTAGCTGGTCCACCTGAATGAATGTCATTCAGTAACAGGTCTTTTTTTTAACATCGTGCACATGTGTAAAAACCTGAGTGAGTGAGGGAGAGGGACGGAAGGAATGGAATCGAATAGTATTATGACATCACAGAGATATCACACACACTTCATGTGTGCCTGTGATCTGTTTCATGGAAGAAATGGAATCTATTAGCATTGTGACATCACACAGATATCACATGCGCTTTCATATGCCTGTGACCTGTGTGATGGAAGAAGTGGAATTGAATAGCATTTGAATAGCTGAATCCCTGCCTGGGTGATGCAAGACCCAATTAAGCTGATGAATACCCCAGCAGTCCTAAAAATAGCAGTGGGATACGTAACCCTGGTGGTTGAGGGCTGGTGTGAAGGCCAAGTTTTTTACTAACAAATTAGCATGGGTTAATTTTATAAACAGCAGTAGGTAGCAGTGTATCAAGGATACATGCATGCTGTGACCTCAAGGTTTATATAAAAATAGCGAATCAAGTAAATGATTGCGCTAATTAAATAATTAAGAACATACGTTACCATGAAAACCAGAATGGGTCAGTCCATGTCATGCACCTCTGATCTAAGGTCTGTACCTGTCTACCTGTATTTTTTTCTCTCTGTGGAATACAGCCCTCAGTCTTTCTCTCACTCTCTCTGTAATGCTGCAGGGATGCTGTTTTGTCTTCTGAATGCTCAAAATGGATGCCATTTCAGAACTTCAGAAACTTACCGCGCCCCCCCCCCCCCCCCCCCCCCCCCCCCCCCGCCTTAAGGCCTTACAAAAATCAGTGGAAGGACTGCAGCTGCACCCCTCTCCTCTCAAATCTCTAATCCGGTTGTGATGAGACCTGGGACTTGTGTGTTTCAGGCACAGCTCCTGCTTACAAAATGTTTGAATCTGCAGGGTTAGATGTGAGCAGATAAATTATATCCACTGCAGGACATTTGTCCAGGTAGCGAGCAGCTGGGTGGTTCAAGAAGGAGGCTGAGTTGGGTGGCAAGATGCATTGGAAAATATATACAGTATACTATAACAAATACGTTGATGCAGAATATGATAACGCAATTGGTGTAATGAAGACAGTTGAAAAGCAGGGTAGAGCCATCATATTTCTTCATCTCTGAAGTGGGATCCCTCACATATGACTGTTAACTAATACAAATGAAATAAATGTATTAAATGCATATTAAACACACACACACACACAGGCATGCACACGCACACACGTGCACACTCTCACATACACAAAGAGGTGTATTCACACACACACACACATACACGCACATGTAAATAGGATAGTAGTGGTATGGTGGTTGTGGTAAGGGTACTAGACGGCTGCATGCAGTGCAAATGGCATCAGATTTAGCACAAAGTCAAAGGTGAGTGACTCAAACCTGGCCAGATGGCTTTAATCTCGAGACTGAATCCCATGCTGGGCTATTGATGTTAGCGAATCCCGTGAAGGGTTTTTTCATCTTCAGTCGAAATATTCCTCCGGATCAAATTTGTGACACTTAAAAATTGAGACCATTGGACTGCCAGACGCCCAACGGAGAACAGGGCCTGCATTCCAACTGAACAATTTACACAAACGCAAAAAAAAAAAAAAAAAAACCAGGGAGAGAAAATGAAGGAGATTTTTTCAAAAATAGCACTGATAAACAAAATACAGCGAGCAGAGAAATGTGCGCACAAAGATCAAGGCCCTTTGACCCCCTGACGCTACCTACTCAGCCTGCCGTTGAAAATACAAAAAACCAGGTCCTGGAGAATCTTGGAGAGAAAGGTCGTTTTCTTTTGTGCAATTCATCCTAGGAGCGCAGTACAGTTTTTTATTTATTTACTTATTTATTTTTAAACCGATGGGGTGCAGGACGTTTACAGTGTGTGATACCTGCGGTGCCATGGATAGAATGGGTGCAAAAGATGGATGGCTGAGATTAATGGGTTCACCAGAACATTCAGAGACCTTTCAGCCCCCATTCAGAATGCATTAATATCTAATATCCGTCTCGCTCTCCCCCTCTTCCTCCATCTCCCTCCCTCTCTCTCTCTTTCTCCCTCTCTCTCTGTCTCTTTCCTCAATCTCTCCCTCTCTCTCTCTTTCTCCCTCTCTCTTTCTCTCCTCACTCTCTCCCTCCCTTTCTCGGTGTATTAAAAAATGTGACTACGCAAATGGCTAAGATAGATGCAAGAGAAGAAATAACAATGTTAACGATAAAAATAAATTTTGAACAAGCAGTAGCTAACTCTCACTCACTAACACACACACCACACACACATTCTCTCTCTGTCTCTGCCTGTCTGTCTGTATCTCTCTCTCTCAAAATTTAAATTCAAATTCAAATTCAACATGCTTAATTGATGTGAAACACATTAGTACATATCGCTAAAGCATACACATCGAAATACAGAAGTACATTAGAGCATGAACATAAATTTAACCAAACAATTGCTATACTTAACCAACAACAAATGATACTATATAATAATAATAATAATAATAATAATAATAATAATAACAAACAAAAAAATCATAATAATAAATAAATAAATAAATATATCAATAATTTTATAAAATGAATAAATTTGGTGGTCAACCATTGTCTCTCTATGGCAGGCAGAGATGTACTTAGTTGTTAATGGAGCTGCTGGCCCTTCTCCTAGCAGGATGTGTAATTTCTTTTCATTTGTTTATGAATTGAAGTCTTTTATAATCAGAGATAATGTGTCCTAATTTCTGAATATTTTCTACAATGTAGGAGAGAGTGCAGTTCTGCTTCCACACATTTCCTGTCTCATAGGGTCCATATATACGTTCCTCTCTCTCTCTCTCTCTCTCTCTCTCTCTCTCTCTCTCTCTCTCTCTCTCTCTCTCTCTCTCTCTCTCTCTCTCTCCCTCTCTCTCTCTCTCTCTCTCTCTCTCTCTCTCTCTCTCTCTCTCTCTCTCTGCCTGTACGAAGAACTGGTCTATTCAGAGCTGAAGTCCACAGGGATGGACGGGGGGGGGGTTTGAAAACCGAAGAGGAGACTTTGCTGTCTGACATGTGGATTGACATCAGGAAATGGGGCGACTATGAATCGGTTAACAGGTTCCGGAGTAGAGACAGCCTTGTCCACAGTCCACTGACTTCTCTGTGTTCTTAGTGTCTAACAAATGTGTGTGTGTGTGTGTGTGTGCGTGCGCGTATGTGTGCAAGCGTGTGGGTGCGTGTGTGCATGTGTGTGTGTGTGTGTGAGAGAGAAATGTGAAGAACTGCCACTCGTCCTTGAAAGGAAAGCAAACCACATGGTATATAATGACTGTAATTATTTGGACAGTGACTCAATTTTTGTTGTTTTGGCTCTGTACTCCGGCACATTGGATTTGAAATGAAACAACAAATATGAGGTTAAAGTGCAGACTGTCAGCTTTAATTTACAGGTATCCACATCTATATCAAAGTCAACCGTGTAGGAATTTCAGCTGTTTTTATACACAGTCCCCAACTTCGGCGAACCAAAAGCAATCAGGCTGTTAGCTTTTCAGCTGTTTCTTGGCCAGCTGTGTGTTTTGCATGCATGGGAAACCAAACAAAAGGTCTGGAGTTGTTTCTTGGTGTCAAATTCGCTTTAGGAGTCTGTTGCTGTCGTTTCTCAACAAAAGGACAAAGGAAGTGCCAGTTCCAGTAAGGCAGGCCATCTTGGGGTGGCAAAATCAGGGATATAGCCAAAACATTGGGTGTGTCATAATGAACGGTTTGGTATATTAAGAAGCAAGGATGCACTGGTGAGCTCAGCGATAGCAAACAACCTGGTAAATCACAGAAGACCAAAGCAGTGGATGACCAAAGAATACTTTTAATTGTGAAGAAAACCCGATTTTCAACCATTGAACAGATCAAGAACACTCTCCGGGATGTAGACATAGATGTGTAAAAGAGTAAAATGAAGAAAAGACTCCAGCGGCATAACCTCAGAGTGTTCACAGCAAGATGCAAACCACTGGAAAGCCTCAAGAACAAAACAGCCAGATTAGTTGGCCAAAAAGTACATTAAAAAACCAGTAACATTCTGGAACATACTCTTATAGACAGTGGAGAAAGAAAGGAGCTGGTCATTATCCAAAGCACCCTCTCCCCCTCCCCCTCCCCCTCCCATCTTTGAAACACGGTGGAGGTAGTGTTATGGTTTGGGCATGTATGGCTGCCGCTGGAACTGACTCACTTGTCTTTATTGATGATGTGACAGCAGACAGCAGCAGCAGGATGAATTCAGAAGTGTACAGAATCATCTGCTCAGATCCAAGATTATGTTAATTTGTCCATGCCATATACCCTTGTATATAGGTACCCTTAAATGAAAGCTGGCAGGCTACACTTAATAACCTCATATTCATTCAAATCCAATGTGCTGGAGTCCTGAGCCCAAGTATGGAGTACTGGGTCACTGTCCAACTACTTATGTACTGCACTGTATAAATGACAGCCTTTTCCTGCTGTTGTTCCCGAAAAAAAGAAAAAAAAAACAGATCCATAAGCACAACCGATCGGCCTGAAGAAGCCGGCCTATTTAGAGAAGCGTTTATCGACTTGTGTTCGCGTTCCGCCATTATTTTCCATGTCACATTTAAGTGTGACCTTTAACATGTCATGGTGTGATGCTGAAAAGAGTATAATTTCGATGATTGGCAGCTTTCAGCATTTCACTATTCAATGCCATGCTTTAAATAGCATCGATGGACTGAAGAACTGAAGAACTGTTTTTTTTAAATTATATATCTCCCTCTCTTTCGCTCTCCGGTCAGCAGATTCCAATCGTGTCTGTTTGTCTGGTGATGGCCAATCTCGTCGCGACCTCTCAACTCAGCACAGGCGTCCAATCGCCTTATCAGTCCCGTGCGTCTGGAGGATTTATTTTTTTTAGAAAAGGGTTTTACTGGAACAGCCATTGTTCCTCCGGCTTCACCTAATGCACCCCCCTCCCCACCACACACACAGACACAGACACACACACACACACACACACTCACACACCGCTCAGTTACAGTTTAACAGTATCTGCACTTCGTCTCTGGGGCCCGGCCTCAGTCCCCACACATTCCGCCCACTAAATCCCATTGACATCAAAGGGGCGAGATGTCCTCCCCTCCTCCTCTCCTCCTCCTCTCCTCTCCTCTCCTCCACCTCCTCTCCTCCCCTCCTCTCCCAGTCTGGCCTGGTCTGCACCTCCACCTTTGCCACCCCGCCCCTTATCGCTCCGTCGAAACGGCTGCGGAGTGCACAGAGAAGAGCTTTTCCGCGGCGCGGCTAGCCCGCAGAGACTCGGCGGAGTCCGGGGGCTCCTGACGCCCTTGCGATGACGAGCCTCTCGGAGCCGTGGCCTCCATTTCCCACGCGGCGCGGACCCCAGACCCCCCCCCCCCCCCCCCCCCCCCCCCCCCCCCCCCCCCCCCCCGTGAGTCACGCGCAAGGAATGCGCTCTACGCGTCGCCGTCCCGATCCCCGTCCCCCCTCCGTTTCTCAGCCGTGTTTATTTTTAACCCCCCAGATAAGGCCTTCACATCACAGCTGTGTCGTTTATATACTGTATATTTTAGGATTATTAGACACTTTTTTTTCTTACCGCTCCTTGACAGTACTTTGCTTCCGTCACCCTGCAGTTATGCAGATTTCGAGAGGTCATTGTGCGAGCCCAAACTGAGAGTTTTGGGGGTGTGGGATCCAGGGCCCAGGAGGTTTCATAACCATTTCATTACCATCGCTGAATAACGAGGATATTAATCATCTCTGAGCTTCGTTGGAATTTCCTTGGTTGCAGATGAAATCACTACTTGAGTCCTGCAGTACATGCTTAAGTAGAGGGGGCTCTCTTCCAACAGACATTAGAACCCCTTGAAATGCACGTTTGAACCGGTACAAATATTCCAAGTCGGTCCTGTCTGACGTGACTGTCCACCTCCTGAATAAATTCAGCCATTATGAGGATGCATTAGCACCCCTTGTATGAAGAGTCTCAGCCTTGGCAGGGGAAATGTTTCTGTGTTATATTTTTAGGGGGGTATGTTTTCAAAGCCAAGCCCGGTTGAGAGAAGTGGTTCAGAAAGTGGGTAGCGGTGTAGCACAGTGGGTAAGGAGCTGGTCTTGTAACTTGTGAAAGGTCACAGGTTTGATTCCTGGGCAGGGCACTGCCGTTGTAAGTCGCTCTGGATAAGAACGTCTGCCAAACGCCTGTAATGTAAAAAAAACAACAAAAAAAACACAAAACCCCACTCTACTGGCTTATCAAGGGGGGGGGGGGCGCATTTCTCAAATGAAGTCACATATGGAAAAGTACCATTTTGGCAAAGCAGCGTGTGTCGGAACTGCACTGCAGTGACATCGACGAGGCAACCATGTCCTGCTGGAATCTCCCTCACTTGTTTTCCAGCGTCAACTCTCACTATCAGACAAGGCATTTTTTTTTTTGTCTTTTGTGTGTCTGGAATAGAAGCAATTCGACCATAAAATGTGACCTCTGCTGCAGATAACAGTGCGCCCCTCTGCCCCCCGCCCCCCCCCCCCAACCCCCAACGCCCCACCTCCCCTCCTCCCTTCAGATTAGAGACCTCAGGTATGTCTGCCACGGGCTCCTGTTAGGCGATGCGGAGATGTAATTTATTTCATTAGGCTCAATGGGGAGAGCGGGAACAGATGCTATAGCTATCAGGCTACTTGGCTAGGTAGCTTAGGCAAGGGAAGGGAATGAGGAGGAGGGGGGGAGTGGGGGTTTGGGGGGGTTGATCATAAGAGTTTCAGGTAGTTTCAGTGTGTAACACGGAAACAAAAAAAGTAGAGAGGAGAGAGATTTCCACGAAACCATACACCGTCTTTTAAGCCCCTGAGCTTTTGGTCCGGCTGAGAGGGAGAAGTGTGTGGATTTGGGGAAGAGTTATAATATAGTTTCGACTTTCTGTTCCTTTTTTTGGGGGGGGGGGGGGGGGGGTTCAGTACCAGCCGTCTTTGTTTCAGTGTTGCTTCATCCTCTTATCAGAGTAGACTGGAGACACTCAATTTTGGGGGGGAGGGGGGTGACTCTTTGGGTTTAAAGGCTGTCCGTGGCTGATGTGCTCTGTTCAACTCTGATACTGATGCACATCCAGAGCCTTCTACAGCTCCACTTGTATCAACCTCACCAGCCAGAGGCAGCAACTACAACAACTTTTTTTTTTTTTTTTAAAAACCCTGCAGCCCAGGAATTTTTAGAGCAAGAAGCTGGAATAGTTCAACTGAAATAGGATATCGCCTTGAGTGGAGACATGGGATTCACCAAGGGGGTTTAAAGGAGGGGGGGGGTTGGGGGGGTTTAAAGGAGGGGGGGGGAGGTTGGGGGGTTGGGGGGTTGGGGGGTTGTGGGGGTTGCTCTGTCTCTGAATTTTGCGAAAACAATAACTTATTCTAACAGCGTGCGTGGAGAATAAGCAGAGCACGCGATCTCCAAGTGCCCCCCCTGTTTTTTTTTTTCTTCTTTTTTGTTTTTTTTTTTGTTGAGAGGGGCTGTTCTCGGGCCCTTTTGAGAATTTCGTTGTCGGTTCTGTTTTCGTGTCCCGGGACGGACCCAAGCGTGCCCCTTTGGACACAGGCGTTTTTTTTTTTTTTTAGGTAACACAAGAGAGCCGTAATCCGCCCCGCAGAACCAGCAGCTCGGAATGCGTAGGGGCCCGTCACCCTCTGCTACTGCAATCGAGAGCGCGGATGCGGGCCCCACAAATCGATGATCGAGTCACTACGAACGATTTAGCCGTCAAAGCAATTACAAGCGTAAGAAAATACCTGCCGGTTCAAACGTTTGCGGCGACGTTCATCCACCCAGCAGGGGCGAAATGACATTACGTTTCTTTCCCTAAATCGCCTCAGAGTGAGCGCTGCCGTGCGAATGCAGACCAGCGCATTAAGCGGACTGTAGGGGATGAGCACTTTGATCAGGCTCCAAGAAAAACAGTTTGAGAAACACACTTATGCCCGAAATGATTTCACA
The DNA here is from genome assembly GCF_013347855.1 of Anguilla anguilla. Classification (NCBI taxonomy): domain Eukaryota; kingdom Metazoa; phylum Chordata; class Actinopteri; order Anguilliformes; family Anguillidae; genus Anguilla; species Anguilla anguilla. The sequence continues at coordinate 6,087,663 of NC_049203.1, forward strand.
ACGCGCGATGTTGAAAGCAATAACCGTAGCGAAGGGCTTTTTGCTTTGTCCTTCAGAATGGGTTTCATAGCCGTAATAAACTGCCTGAGTCACATCGCTGTACTTCTGTGAAGTAAATATCATCTTTTTTTTTCAGTTGAACAGAAAACTTCTACAGGCAGTATGCGATCCATTTTAAATTAAAAAAAAGAACGCATGATAAAAACAATAAAGGCGATTAGAATTGATTGGAAGCAAAGCTCCGCCCTTCATCACTGCTGTAATAAATGTATGTTTTTGGAGGATTCGTTTAAAATTAAGCATTTTCAGCCTCCTGGTGCAACAGTGTGATTAAGTGTAGTGGGCTGAGGGGAGCGATCCATGGGCCTCCCCGGTTCAGGACCGTCCCAAACAAATTTCCCTCTGGCACGGTAAAAACTGACCTGATTTAACTCGACCTGGACACCATAGAGTCCTCTCAGGTACCATAGATGTGCAACTGCACAGCTGGGGGAGTCACAGCCGGGCAGGACCTAAACGGAAACAAAACATGTGTAAAATCACTTTCTCGCCAACCTTTGATGATCGGAGAGCTGGGCTTGAAACCCAAAGGTTGTAGGCTCAAACGCCAGGTAGAGCATTGCCCTTGTACCTAAGGTGAGCAAGGTACTAAACTTGAATTACTTCAGTTAAATTACCCAGCTGTAGAAATGGTTACTATGTAAAAAAAGAAAAAGTTTTGTACGTCTGTTAAGTGGCTATAAGGTAATGGAATGGATGTGTTAGTCCAATAGCATTTCATTTTCACTCACTGACTGTACACAAGCTGCATAAACCAACATAAGTGAGTCTCTCTCCTCCTGCCCCCCCATCCCTCCCCCCCCCCCCATAATGCATGTGTGTAAAGAAAATGTAGCAAACCCACAAATAAATATTTGTGAAAGAATACTTAGGTGAAGGGTAGCTCGTTAGCCCTGTTAACTGTTCAAGTTCGTGGATTTGGCCCTGTGGTCTATATGGAACCCACGCCGTGCCAGTGCTGACAGTGGCCAGCATCCCCCCCCCCCACCCCCCCTTCCCCTCACAGGGTGATGCGGTACGCTAGCTCACAACTGCACATGAAGCGTCTCCTTCCAGCGCGTGAGAAACCAGCAGCGGCTGGACAGCATGTGCTCGTCCACGCTTCCCCCAAACTGGCAACGGGGGTCGCGGCAATGACCCCAACATTCCAATTCGGGAGGAAGGAAAACACTGGTTGGGGGTGGGGGTGGGGGTGGGTGATGTCGTTCCAAAAGACTATATTCAAGGAATATTTAATCGAAGGATTCAGCAGCTCAAGTGTCGGCATTGTTACCAAGGCGAAATCAGAGGAGTGTTTACTATACATTGCTTTGCCCTGGGAAAAGGAAATAAACACACTGTGCTGTACCAGCTGCAGAAGCCGCAGTTCATCAGTTCTATATTCACTCGTCTCACCGACTGTTATGCTCTCGCGTTGGTCGGCGTTCCCAACTTTTCCCAGCTTTCCTAAACATCTTCCTCTGCTTGTTGTCCGTCAGACCGGAGTGTGGTTCCAGTTTGGGCTCTCGCATTGGTCGGCGTTCCCAACTTTTCCCAGCTTTCCTAAACATCTTCCTCTGCTTGTTGTCCGTCAGACCGGAGTGTGGTTCCAGTTTGGGCTCTCGCGTTGGTCGGCGTTCCCAACTTTTCCCAGCTTTCCTAAACATCTTCCTCTGCTTGTTGTCCGTCAGACCGGAGTGTGGTTCCAGTTTGGAATCTGCGCCACCGACACTGTAAAAATAAAAAATAAAAACCAGTGCCATACTGTTTTCTGAATTTTGGCATCGACTTGGTGCCGAAGTATCGGTTCTTGTGACATCCCAACTGACAACGGTGTTTGGGGTCATGTTCACCAGTGTTTCTCTTTTTTGTGAAGTTCTTTCGTCATTTAGAGTATACTGTCTACTTGACACAAACTGCCAAACACTATAATTGAATTAGTTTTTTTGCCCAAAGGCAGGGAACCCTTATCTGATCAACAGACATCAGCTTTTAGTGTAAAGCCTCCAAATGGAGCAGGTTTAAATTCACTTGGACATTCAAAATGACGGATGGTGCTGTGTTTTGTCTAGTCAGTTGAAACCAAAACTAAAGTCAAAAGTTCAATTTTGTTTTTTTTAATTTTTTTGCTGAGGCGCACTTTAATACATAACAAAAATATGTAAATATTTTGCCTTGTATTGTGCTCCGCCCAATTCCGTGTTCTGTCAGCGATGTTTTGTGTGAAACTGTGTGAGCACAAACACCACACACTGTGCGAATGCTGCAATGTTTTGAATCCAAACAGCACTGGCGAGTAAGCCGCGGCAGAAGCCGACTCCCCTCTCTGTCCCCTCGGAAGTGCTGGATCCCCTTCTTAACAGCAGCGGTGTACCCCAAACTATGCACCTCTGCAACCCCCCCAGTGGAGGGGCAGTTATATCATTTGTAATGGTTAAACTGGGAATGTGTTTTCCATTCTTTTTAACCCTTTAAACTCTCGCAGGTGCCTGGAGGGCAGTAAGGAAGCAAGGGGTAACTGTTGCAGGGGTGTGTGTTTGTAAGTGTGTGTGTGTGTGTGCATGTGTGTGCATGTGTGTGTGCATGTGTGTGTGTGTATGTGTGTGTGTGCATGTGTGTGTAGGGGGGAGATTGCAGGTCAGTAGGGTCAATGGGATCTCAAAACAACATTCTCATAGCAGGGTCAGAGCCAGGAGATTTCTGAGCCACCCTTCACTACTTCCCTTGCACATAAAGAACATGGGAGAAGAGGAGGAAGAGGAGGAGGAGGAGGTGGTGGAGGGGGAGGGGGAGGAGGCTCTATGTTTTCTTTCCGGCAAACATAGCAGATATATTGAATGTTTCTTTGATTGTTGGGGTGGGGGGTTTGGGGGTTGGGGGTTTGGGGGCAGGGGAGGAGGCTAAGTGGAACAAGCTGAAGTCAGAGAGAGAGAAAGAGAGAGGGAGAGAGAGAGAGAGAGAGAGTTCACAATGCACACATGAAGAGAGAGAACGTTGGGGAAAAGTTACGGTGAGAAAGAGAGGAGATGGATAGGAGGCAGCGTTTCTGGGCTGCAGGCCAAAGTAGAGGAAAAATTAGCAACAGTTTCTGTTTTAAATTGGGTTTGGGCAGGGATTTGGATGTGGGAGGGGGCAGAGGGGGGGTTTGATTACAGAGCTAGGGGACAATGCTGAAGCCACAAGGCAGTTTTAGCTCACCGGAGAGATAACCTCATGCCCCCATTTGATAATTTTTCTTTGTCTGAAGAGGTATGCGAACAGAAGGCATTAATCTTAATTTTGGGACTCCTTTCCTTAATCTCTGAAGTGTTATATTATTGCAGGGCAAGCTTTAAGACATCTCCTTGTCCCGCAAAAAAACAAGGATTTGCTCTAGTTATTTTTTCTTATCAAAACATTTCCCGCTTAAAAAAATTGGGAGTTGGGAAAGATAACTTTGAAACAAAATCAATCTCTTTGCATTCACTTTTTAAGATAAATGTGAATGTGCTATGATTCTGGACAATGTGCAGTACAGCTAGGAGTGTTGTCCTCTAAGCTGTACATCCACAATATATATTTGTTCTGAGCGTGGCTAGGTTTGTAATGAACCCAAGTGTGTTTGCAGGTGATGGAACACCTATGACAGGAGATCCACAATGCACCAGCTGAATGCCAGCCAACGTCAACGAAAGGCAAAGAATTAATCATTGTGTGTTTTCATACTGGGCTGGGATGTGGTGTTTGTCTTTGCTCTTTTGCTTTATATTGTATTTCTTCCAGTAGGTGAGTGCTTCGCCTGATTGTTCTCCATGTTTCAAATGGACAGTCCCTTTTTTTTGGAGACACTTTGAACGGCTCTGGGTTTTTGAAGGCGGAAATAATAAATTAAACCCAACGCAGCAACGAAAGACTCATGTGTTTCAGAAGAGTGCCCAGTTCCCGAATTTTCAAACCATAATTCCAGAAGTGTTTTCCCCCCCCCGTTCCAAAATTCACTTTAGCTCCAGACGTTTCCCCCCGACTCCATCCCCGTGCCCCGCCCATCAGAGCAGGATCTGATTCTGATTGGATCTGAAAGGCTCTCACAGGGCGGGGACCCCTCGCAGAGCCCGGGAGAGCTTGGTGACCAGCACAGTGCCATTAACTCTGTTTCATCCCAGCAGGATGTGGCCTAATGTACAGTTTACTGGGGAGGAGGGCTTTGGGTGGGGCGTGTTGGGGGGGGTGGGGTAGGGTGGCTTGAAAGCTTCCTTTCTTTATTTTCGTGCACGGTTTTTCAGCTACTTTATACTGTGCGCTTACACTGATTTATCCGCTGTCTCCCGGCCTTTTCACAGGCCTGGAGCAGGCTGCTGGGCAGATGCTCGTCTGCTCTCCTCGGTTCTCCTGATCTCAGCGCCCTCGTGCTGGCTGCAGTCCACTTCGAACCAGATTAACCCTTTAACCCCTGGAACGGGTTCACACGGCTACCCCAAACCCCAGCGCTCTCCACCGCGGCAGCCGACACACGCTGAGATTTCCATCGCCTCACCGGTGAAGCAGCCGAGTGGAAGCCGGAATCAGCAGGTTTTATTATTCATAATAAAACTACACCCCCCCCCCCCCAAACCCCCCACCCCTTACCTTTAATGTTGGGTAGAGTTCGAAATTCTACGCTACGACTCTCCGTCTTGGTCTTCGTTGGGAGACGCACGATAGCGCATGTTAGCACGTTAGCATGTTAGCCGCGGGACACAACGGCAGAAAAAGAGAGAACGGTTAAACATTTTAGCCCCGCCATCGCCCATCGCTTGGGCCTTGTCTCGAAGATCGCAATTTAAACAAAAACAAACTTCTCGAAACTGGAAACAGATGTACAGACAGAGGGGTTCTGGTTCTGCCGTAGCACCTCACACTGTTTCATCTCCCAGTGAAATGAAAGGAAAACCTTGTTTGAATTACACAGCAGGTAGCCCACTCTGCCACCCACACCTGTAACGGCCGCAGCTGCGGTGCCTGCATTTCCCATCTGTTAGGCTAAAATATTCCACTACGCACACCTCTCAGTGCTAAAGGGGAGCCACTGCTCGTGGGTGGAGAAGTGCCTCTCTCATTGATGGCCCTTTTCATATGGTAAACGTCTGGACACTTTTTTTTTGAAAATTTAGTAATACATGTATTTCAGAGCAGTGTAATTACATTGCATTAACAAATTGTACCGCATATATGCCCATTCATTGAGAAGTGTTCCAATATCTCGGTTATATATATATTTAATTTCAGGACATTTTGAGTATATTACATTTCTGTAAAAAAGGGGACAACTGGTAGTCTGCGGTTGCCGCGGCGACCCGAGGAATCCCCCCCCCCGGCCGAACTGAAGCTTGCCCTCCACCCATCCGCTCCATCTCCAACACCTCCCGCTGTGTTTTTCATGTTTGTGACACGTTTAACTGCGTTCGCGTGGTTTTGGGTATGCGGCAGTTCGCGCGGTTCGCGTTCCCAGGGTGGGATGTGTAACGCCAGGCGTATCGCTCTGCCCCCAAAAGCATGCGCCTGACATCTGATGAGGCGCAATCTGTCCAACCTCATTAGCCCTGCAAAAAATATAATTAACAACTTAATCAAACCCAAGGAATGAGAAGCCGGGAGGGAGGGGGGCGTACCACGGGTCTCCGGGGCTAGTGCTGAGAGAGACAGAGGCCTTAAACGTCCGGTCAGTTACTCTGGGCTGTAGAAAGAAACACAGCGCCTGGTTTTTTTTTCGACGATAAATCTCGCCGTTTTTTTTTTTTCCCACCGGATCATTGCCGTGGCGACCGCAGTGAATCCTCAGCTGCAATCTGCGTGCCTTAATCTTTTGTGTTCGGTATCTCGATACCGCCACCGTCCCCATTAATCAAAAAAATTCAATATCTCTCACGTCTGACTTCACCCACCTTCTCCTGTCGCCAAAATAAAATTTGCATTGAGCCCAGATTGCGATTATGATTGTACTTATGACTATGGTTTTGAATGCGCATTTTATTCTTATTCTTATCTATTATCAGTCTTTAGGGTTATGTAAGGTAAGGCAAGCTGATTTAACAAATAAAAAATCTGCATGTCCTTTTTTGAACTAATAACTCCAAGGCTTGTGACTCCGATATTGCCGGCTTGATTCCCAGCTGTGGCACTACTGCTAGCAAGGTACTGAACATAAACTGCTTCAGCAAAATATCCACCCGCATAAATACCTGCTGAAAATTCCCACTAAGATCATCTGAGCTGGTTTAGGATGGTTTAAGCTGTGTTTTCGACACTTCTATCAAGTCATATTTTGGCCTGTGGCTGGTCAAAGCTGGTCTCTAGCTGGTCAAAACTGGTCTCTAGCTGGACGAAGCTGGTCAAAGCTGGTTAAGTTGGCAGAGCAAGCAGAGTAACATAAATCACAGTTGTTAAAGTATTCATTTACTAAAATACCAATTTAAAAAAAAATTGGTGCTGCTTTTGATGATTATTTTAAAAAATATTAATGAAAGTATTGATGTAAGTCTGACCTTAAAATAACAAGACAGGGCAAATCGGTATCAATTGCACTATGTGCACCTCTTTTAATTGTGACATCATCAAAGCCCTCAATAGTTTTGATTGGCTCAAAGAGACACTGCGCATCCATCAAACCACTCCCTTTAAACTATGTCTTTTAAAAACTCACTCAACCCATATCTCAGGGTAGGATCCTTTAGTGTGTCAGAACCAAATCAAATGCATTTTGGTGACATATTCACTTATTTAAGTAGGGCTTGACAGACTGTCTCTTTAAAGATGAACGGTATTGCAGTCTCATTGCTGCTGAGGAAACAAAGCCAAACAAGTAAATCTGGTGAAGTCTGCAGACTCAAAACCTTGGAGTGGATTGAAAGAACTGCAAAATTCATTTAAAAAAGGGCCTGGCTGATTTTACCCCTTTTTTTTCTCTTGGAACAAAAGCTCAGTTTTCATCTTCAAATGTGTTATTATTTTAATACAAAGCATACAAGAAAATAATATTTAAAATATAAGAACCATGAATAAAAGAACATTAAAACTGAACAAAAACTACTGAAAGTGGGAGGGAAACTATTACCCTAACAGACCAGAGGCTGATTTTGCAAGGCCAAAATATTGTGAAAGAAAAACTAAGAGATGATGTAAAGAACAGAATCGCATTATAAAACGATGACTGAGGGGAAAAAATTATCATTAATCATTTTTAGATAGAAAGCAGGAGGAAAGGCTAGATTAAAAAAAAAAAAAAACACTTTTTACTCTTTTCCTCTTTGGATGAGAACAAGCGGAGAAAAAAATGCAACAATCTAACAGTGTCATGGCTGGATTTGCCTTGGGGGGGTTGATGGTGAAAGGGGGGGTGGTTTTGGGTGGCAAAGTCCCAAACTATTGCCATAAACGGACTCGGGAAAATCTTACAACACACTGAGAATGAAACATTGACAAGGGCACCTCCCCCAACCCCCCATCTCTCTCTCTCTCTCTCTCTCTCTCTCTCTCTCATGCACACACATATGTAACCTACCCCCTCCTCCTCCCAAAACATACATTTTCCCCTCCCTCTCTTCATCCCTGCCTCCCTCCCTCCCTCCCTTCCCTCCCTCTCCAAATTCTGGGAACACGCTGCAGGCTCTAAACTCAGAGGCAGAACTCCAGGACCAGGGAAGGAGGAATAAGGTGTGAGAGAGAGAGAGAGAAAGAGAGAGAGACAGAAACAGAGACCTAAACTTACGAGAAAAGTTCAGAGGAATTCGAGGTCGAGGAATCAGAAGGGCTCAGACCATCACAGACGGACACAACGGTCGAAAGTGAACGAACACAGAGAAGAGAAAGAGAGTGGGAGACAGAGAGAGAGAGAGAGAGAGAGAAAGGAGGTTCAGACGAGAGCTGACTGGACTTGTGCTATGGGGTCTGCCGTGCTCCTTGTTGTCCTCCTCTCTGCTCTTCACGTCCTGTGGACCCCCGGGGTGCGGAGCCAGGGCCTGCCGGAGAGCAACGGCGTCTGCGGCGAGGACGGCTGCTTCGCGGTCTACTTCCAGCGCAAGACCTTCCTGGAGGCCTGGCGGAGCTGCAAGGAGAAAGGGGGCAACCTGGCCACCATGAAGCGGGCGGCAGAGGCCGCGCAGGTGGAGGAGCTGCTGGCGGGCGCCGAGCGGCGGGTGTCCCGGGCGAAGGTGCGGGTGTGGATCGGGCTCCAGAGGCAGCCGCGGCAGTGCTCGGCCGCCAGTCCCCTGCGGGGGTTCTCCTGGACCACGGGCGACAAGGACACGCAGTACACCAACTGGCTGCGGGAGGACTCCCCCAGCACCTGCTCGGCGCCCCGCTGCGTGGTCACGACCCACAGCACCGCCGGCCACGAGCGGCAGGACAACTACAAGTGGCTGGACGGCTCCTGCTCGCTGCCCGTGGACGGCTTCCTGTGCCGCTTCGTCTACGAGAAGGGCATGTGCCAGGCGCTCCCGAGGGAGGGCGGGGCCGGGCCCGTGTTCTACAGCACCCCCTTCAACCTGCTCAGCACCCGGCTGACCCACATCCCCTTCGGCTCCGTGGCCACCGTGCCCTGCCTGGACGGCGACAAGGGCGACCAGTCGGTCCTGTGCCTGTCGAGAGAGGACGGGAGCGCGGGGTGGCACCAGGACGGCCCCTACTGCACCGACCCGCCGCCAAAGCGCTGGTGCCAGGACAGCAACGGCGGGTGTCAGCACCTCTGCTTCGAAGACGACGACCACTACTACTGCGAGTGCCACGCGGAGTTTCGGCTGGCGGAGGACGGGCACGCCTGCGTCCCGTTAGACCCCTGCCAAAATGCCCGCTGCGAGCATGAGTGCCTCCCCTCCTCGGAGGGGTACCGCTGCACGTGCCCGCACGGGTACCGGTTGGCACCCGACGGGCTCAGGTGCCAGGACAGGGACGAGTGCCTGGACGACCCCTGCGAGCAGGCCTGCGAAAACAGCCCCGGGTCCTACGTGTGCCACTGCCACCTGGGCTTCTTCCCCTTGCCCGAGGACCCCGCCCGCTGCCAGGACGTCGACGAGTGCCAGATCCCGGGCTCCTGCGAACACATGTGCGTCAACTACGTCGGCGGCTTCCAGTGTCACTGTCGGGAGGGCTACGAGCTGCAGCTGGACTACTCCTCCTGCAGGCCCGTTCCCAACGCCGACGAGTCCCCAACCGCCACCCCCTCCTTCCCATGGCTTAGCAGCCTTCCGGAAAATTCCCGGTCTCCACAGACTCCCGACTTCCCTGACCAGCCGCCTCAGCTGCCTGAGGGGGACTGGCCAACGGAGGCCATACCTCAGGACTGGCTGACTGATCAGCCCCGTCTGGAGGGGCAACCCACCGACCTCACGCGGCCCACAGACGTGCCTGTGGAAGAGCACAGGGGGCAGGTCAAAGAGGATGAGCAGGAGCAGCACAGCTGGCTAGCTAAGCAGGAGGAACAGGATAGACAGGACGAGCAGTATGGACAGGAGGAGCAGGATAGGCAGGATGAACATCACAGACAGGAGGAACAGGACAGACAAGAGGAACAGTACAGACAGGAGGAACAGGACAGACAGGAGGAACAGGATAGACAGGATGAACATCACAGACAGGAGGAACAGGATAGACAGGAGGAACAGGACAGACAGGAGGAACAGGACAGACAGAGGGAACAGGACAGACAGGAGGAACAGGATAGACAGGATGAACATCACAGACAGGAGGAACAGTACAGACAGGAAGAACAGGATAGACAGGAAGAACAGGACAGACAGGAGGAACAGGACAGACAGAGGGAACAGTATGGACAGGAGGAAGAGGACAGTCAGGAGGAACAGCAAGGGCACACCTTGCCGGAGGAGGTACTAGATGAACATGAAAAGCCTGATTGGTCACCTGATGAGATTGTGCAAAGCTGGACCCATCCGGACTGGGTGGATCAGGATCAGCAGGCCCACGTGACTACACCAAGTGCTACTTCTTTTCCTGACTGGTTAGAGGATGAGACCACGCCCAGACCTACGGCTCCTCCCACTCCTCCACCTGAGGATTATTTGTGGTCCTTATTGGGGTACACCTTCCCCCCATGGGCTCCAGAGGAGAGCATCGAGCGTCAGGAGACCCCAGAACCTCAGTCCGAGGAAGGTTCCCACTCACAGTTCGAAAACGGGGAAGCCGCACCCACGTGGTACCCTACCTCCGGTCCCCAGGTGGAGGGCGGGGTCATCTTCGACAACGGATTAGGAGACGGGGACGAGGCGGCCCCGGGCCCCTTCACTCCGGAGCCTGGCGCTGACGACCCCCCCCACAACGACGGCAGCAAACAGCAGAGCAACATGTGGCTGCTGATTGCCCTCCTGGTGCCGTTCTGCATCTTTCTGGTGGTGATGGTGGTGCTGGGGATTGTCTACTGCACCCGCTGTACCGCCCGGGCACGCAACAAGGACAATAAAGACTGCTACCACTGGATCTCTGGTGCCAATGACAAGCCAGGGGCCCCCGGTGCTGCCGCCAAGGTGTAGATGGCCCAGTCCTAGGGCCGGTGGTGGAGACTGCGCATAAAACTATATTTTTAAACGGGGGCGGGGGGGGGGGGGGGGGGGGATGATGGGGGGAGGGGAGGAAGGAGTCCTGGACAGGTCGTCTGCCACTTCAACATGCATTGGAATGTATTGCAGGAGGAGAGTGATTCCTAGGGAAACCACTGATACTTTTGGTCTGCGGGCGATCTGTCGTCAGTTGATACCACGCTATTTGGCTCAAAGCCAAGTCAATTGCTCTGTACACTTATGAACCCGTGCTCCATTAAGTGTATCGTAAAGGTACTTTTATAGATTCTCGATGTACAGCACATTTAAATAAGGTCATTCTCAGAGAATAAAAAAATGTCAAAAAACTGCCAGTGGCAATGTTGGTACCAATAATTTGAGGACTTCTAGTATATTGCTTTTACCCATTTGAGTTTTACTTAAATTCCAAATATTTTTCTATTGGTTTGAAGCCTTGTGGCTGTTGCCTTTATTTCTATATATTTCACAGAGATTATTTGTAATGGAGTTTTGTACATCTTTCTGATTGATGCACTTGTATTGGAAAAATGTCCATGTATAATGCATAACTTCCTACATGTATATATGTATGAGTGTGGGAGTGTGAGTCTTGTGAGCGTGTGCAAGAATGTGTATAGAAATCTTCACTGAGCCGTGTGTTCTGTGATGTGCGGAATGAATGCCTTCAATGCATGATTTTTGAAGTGTCACCTGATATGGTTGATGATTAGACTGTATGGCAGCGAAAAAGAATATTTCCCGCATAGTTATCATTGTGTTTGTAAGGAGAGGAGGACCTAAATCAGCCAAAGTTGGACTTTCATGGTACTGCAGGGACTTAACTTTTGGGGGTGAACAATGATTCTCAAAGTTATGTGGAAACTTTCAAAACATCCCTCCATTCCCATGTCCTCCCTGTCGGAGAACGCTAGCCCTTCTGGTGTGCAGTAGCAGCACCCCCTACAAACACTGAAGCGCAACTGCAAACTGGGCAAGAAAGATCTCCAAACAGTGGATGATGTTTGTCATCGCGATGATTTTAGGGAATGTCTTACCTGAATTTTACCTGAGCAGGATCGCTCTCTAAAATTGTCTCTAAAAAATGCTTGTTCTCTTATAAGTTTTAAATAATTTGAGAAAATGTGAACACAAACAAAAGCACATCTGGTTGTAGTTTGACTGGCCTTATCTGCAGTTAGTGTTTCTGGAAAGCAAATCCAAAATATTTATAACATTGTCACTGAAAGTGTAGTTTAACTTTTGAGACCTTTAATTATAAATGGGTATTTTGCCATAACAGTGGCCGAATAATATTTCTTTTTCTTCATCATTTTTTTCTATCTGTTGACACTTAATGCGGAATGAAGGACACTTCAGAGCATCAGTGAGAAGACCCTAATCTGGGGAAAAAAAAAAAAAAACGCTCTAAAATTAGAAGAGGGGTTCAGAAATCGAAGTCAGGGGTTCAGCTGCAACCATGTTGTTCTTACATTAGTGATCACAGATGTAGATATTTTTAATGACAGTGTGGATATCTTACAGCTGGTATTTTTTCAGCAGGCTTTACGCAACAGAATGTGTAGGGACACTTCGAAATACCCAAGTGTGATTACTGATCGGTTTGACCCACTCATTCCTTAGTGTTTGTACTGTAGTGAACTGAATTCTCTGACATTTTTATGCAATGCTTAAATTGTGCAAGCCAGTAGTGAGGAATATCACTGCAAATCCAAAGGTGAAACTCTCTTTTTCACTGTTTTGTTTTCCCTCTTTTTTTTTTGGAGGGGGTGGGAGGTATCAATATTGAATTGACATATTAAGTATCTTTATTGTGTATTGGGGATTTAAGTTTGTCCATCAACAATATATAAAAAATACAATTGAAATGTATTAAATTTCTGTTTGAGAGAATACGGTTTAATTTAATCCTATAATAATCCTGCAATAAATACCGCTCACGTGTAAGAAAGCACATTTAATTTAGCCTCTTTCTTCATGAAGTGATGTTGAAGTGATGCATGAATTGAATTTAATTGGTGAGTACGTATAAATTTCACTGAAGAACTGAAAGTGGTAGATGAAAAACACTTTTAGAAAAAGAGGGGGAGAGACAGAGATTCAGAGAAAACTGAAGCAAGCAACCTTTTCTTTACATTTGTAGACATGCTAAGTGGAGAGCACATCTTATTGGTGTGCCAATTTATTGTGTAATTAATTGAAATATAGAACTCACTGGACTTTGAACAAACTGCAAGTGCGTACTAGGGCCAGCACATTAAGAACAAGTGCCCTGGCAAATAGGAAAACAGAAATCATTTTCACACTGCAAAGAAATTAAGACTCTGGTACATTCTGACAAGATTAATAAAATGTGTTGCATCCTGTTTCACTTTATATCACTGGAATGTATTAGTCTTATTGAATTGGCTTCCAGTTTCCATGGTCACGCAGGCCGTAAGAGGAGCTTTTATTTGATGCACACGACACATGGGATGGAGCATTTAAAACGCAGAAGTCAGAACAATTCTGAGGCACGGATCACAAATTTTACGAATGATTCGATCCAAGTCTGGGGTCTCGAGGACAGTTGGAAGTTAAATGGAAAACCCTTTTTTTCCCCCCCCCCTGGTGAAAACAGAGCAGTGGGCGTTTGTTGTAGCTGGACACAAGTGGCAATTAGAGACTCGGCGAAGGGCTGATTACCAGCGACTGTGCCGGGGTCTTACCGGATTAAAGGTTCGTAATTACACCGCATGACATCTCCGCTTCTGCGGACGGCGTGCTGTCATGCGAGCAGAACGTGCCCGCCCTGGTAATGGCGCTCAGGGTCGCCTCTTTCACGGTTGGAAAGGGAAAACGAAACGCCCGTCCGAAAACGCTGCCTCCTCCACAGACGCCGTGCTTGACGTAAATTCGTTTTTTAAGAGAACCGACTGTCAGGAATGTGAAGCCCCTCTTCGTTTGGGACAGATCTGATCTGCCCCCTTGTTCAGCCTCCACTGGTCCTGCAGCAAGTTTGATTGGATCTCACCCCGTGTCTGTACTGGACTCTGGTGCCGGTTGGCTCGCCTATCCCAATCACCACCTACCCCCCCCCCACCCCCACCCCCCCCACCCCACCCCATCGCCCCCCTCACCTAATGCAGACTAACACATGCTCACATAAACACCAACATATGCTAAAGCACATGCCCCCTGCCCCAAGACAGCAGGAGTGCCCTTTTGGCTGCAGCTATTTTGTATACAGTTCAGCTTGCCACTGGTTCCTTTTTTTAAATATTTTGAGCATATGCCCCCCCCCCCCCCCCTCCACCCCACCCCACCCTCCAACGCACCGGCATGTCTGCAATGGCCTTGGTGGCAGGGATAAGCTACAGTATATCTCCTGGAACACTGAACAGGGGATTTATTCTGTACGTGATGGATCCCCCCCCATTGAGAAGGCCTGCAGAAGGGAGGACACGTGTGCATGCAGGTGGGAGAGGTGGGGTTAGTGGCTGTCCATGCTAGTTAGTGCATGATCTAAGAGATAGCACTGTGCAGGGACGAGATCTGGTTACTGGGGTTGATTCAGGCAATTTTTTCATCCCTCTGCCTCGACTAATTAGAACAGCGTGTGCTGGTCTCCGACTCCAGCCTGCTGTTCAGACAAATACACGGTGTATCACTCTCGCCACTGAGAGCCTTTCTTTTTCTTCCATCTTTCCTTCTTTGTTTCTCTCTTTCTTTCTTTCTTTCTGCATCTCCACTTCTTTGGGGTTTACTACACGTATTTCCAGAAGGTATTACGAGTCTTTAATATCCTATAGTGGTGGCTACTTGTTGGTAGTACTTGTCGCTATGTGTGGGAACTGCCGTTGCTGTCTCCCAGCATGCTTTGGGTAATAGCTGTAAACATAGAAGAGAAATATTTTTTTTCTAAATAAATAACACGTTCGCTTTCATTCTGATTGTTGAATTCATGACATTTAGATCATTTTTCATCAATTTCAATATAAAAATAATGCATTTGAGATGGAACCCAGGGGAAAATAAATTTTGGTTTGGATTAGTTTTATGGTTATAAAAATGATAATCTTCAGGATTAAGGCAAGATTAGGGTTAGGATTTGCAGATAGGGAAAGGGTTGACACAAGGGTTAGTTCTTGATTTTGATGACCCGATTTTTTTGTAACAAGTCCCTTCAGCTACAGTTCCCTGCAAATATTTAATTTTTTCAGTATTTTAAAATTGTTTTTGCCTATCTTAATGTACAAATCACACATTTAACAGAAGTTAGCAGAAGTCTTCTAGTCATGTATTTATACAGCTTGGATTAGGGATAGGGTACGCAATACAGCTAATCTCAGGGTTGAAGCATAATTTTGATTATATCCATGGGCTAAGGTTTGGGTTAATACTACACTCATTTATTTATTTATTTTAGAGGGGGGGGGGGTTCACTTTTTGGAGGTCTTATGATCTTATGTCTTAAAATGGCTGATATTGGGGTCAGGGTAAGGCTTACCGTATGTAAAGATTAAAGACAAAACACATGCAACCATGTTGCCTCAGACAAGCAAGTTCACCCAAAAAATTAGCCATCCTGACCTTTGTCAGTGGGATAACAAATTATTGAACCCTTTTTGAATTGTGTCATACCACGTTCTCAGGTCTGTTTATTCAGTAAGGGGCTCAGAGGTCCTGAACCCCTGAGGTCACGTCCCGTTATTAAAAGACCCCCGCCCTCCATGTTTGGACCAATACAGGAAACAATGGGAAACCTCTCTCTTTGATTTTCTTTTTTTGTGTAACACATCAAACATAACTGACTATGTGTGTGTGTGTGTGTGTGTGTGTGTGTAGATATCAAACATAATGTGAATTCATCTGTTTTCACACGTGCTACAGCAGATGCACACGTGTGTCGCATGTTTCCCCAGAGCCCAGAGCCCAGAGCCCAGAGCGTTTTGATGTGCTGTTTAACCTCCGTCGCAGTCGGACGGAGCGCTGGCTGTCTCTCGCTCGAGTGGGCCCCACATAACTCCGCCGTGCCAGATGAAGGCGAAGCTGGGAAAAGCATAACATTATTGGCTTTCAAATAAATGGAGTGCACTCACACTCAGTACACGCACGCCCACACACACACACACATACATACACATACAGACACCCGCCCACACACATGCATGCACGCACACATACATACACGTGCATACACACACACACACACACACACATACATACACATACATACACAGACATGCACACGTGCACACACATGCACACCCACTCACGCACGCACGCACGCACACACACACCCACACACCGTACACCACATGGCCACATGTCCATCCTAAATATTTTTCTCCTTTCAAAAGACATGTTTTAATGCCCCCACCCCCACCCCCCCATTTTCTCACGACTTTGAAATGGCCATTTGATTGCAGTCTTGGCTTGTGCTTATCTTCTGTGGGGGAATGTAGACAAACATTCATGCGATGTGACCATCACATCAGAGACCACAAATGCCTACCTAATGAGTAAGTGCGTGCACACACACACACACACACTCACACATACTGCATATACACACCCTTTCCATGCACACGTATTCACGTTCACAATCATATTCACATACATAAACACAAACACGTCCTGTTGCATTCTGGGGCCTCGTACGCGGTCCACAGTGAGCAGTCCTCAGGTGACACAGGTATGAAGCACCTGCAGGGAACCTGCCAGTCATCCTGTCGCCTCCTTCAATCGCCTGACAGAAGCTTCCGGCACAAGGTACGGGCACAAGCAAGGAAAGATTTCCACAGCCGAGTCCTGACATCGCTGCGAAAAAAAATAGCAGATCTTACAATGAAGTGACGTCAATACCTGAGTGCATGTGATCTCGGTACGAATGCAGAGCGGGATTCTGCTTTCACTTGCATAGGCTGGTTTAATGAACTTTTAAACAAAATTAGTTGAGCTGGTCCAATGTATGTATGTATGTGTGTGTGTGTGTGTGTGTGTGTGTGTGTGTGTGTGTGTGTGTGTGTGTATGTGTGTGTGTATTACGTTGACAGTGGACAGTTGGCCTGGCACGTTTAGTTCACCGGGCCAATTCTTTAGCCACTCCCTCTCTATGGGCCAGCAGTGACAGGGAATAATATCGACACAAATCCTCCAGTAAAATCAATTTCTGTGTCATTAAAACCGAACGTTATATAAATGTACAGGGAGTTTATACTGGCTGTCTGCTTCTTCAGCCGCACATAATCCAGGGTTATTACAAGGCTTTTCATTCTTCCTTTTAAGTGAATGTGTCTGTGTCATAGCAATGCCAGTCAAGTGTCTTGCTTTCTCAGGACTGCTATGGCAACGTCTCAAATGAGATCTGAAGCAGCAAACCCCCCTCCCCCCCCCTCCCCCTCCACCCCTGCCCCCTTCAGGAAGCAAAGTGCTCTATTTAATCTAAAATCCAAAGCCATTATGCTCACAAAAACCTCTCCTCACTCCAAGTCATTTGCGAGGATATCAAGCGGAACAAAAGTTTTATTTAAATTTTTTTTTTAAATCAATGGCTCACAAAACTCTCCATTTTTGAAAACAGCGTAGCCCGCTGGCTTCTGGGTACTTTGAGAAAGCGATCCCACTCAAAAAAAAAAAAAAAAAAAAACGTTAAAAAAACGACGTGCGAGATATTTCGGGGTTTTCCTTCTGACTGACGTCGCCGAACATCGGGGCGCGGGCAACACGGGAACGCGGTCACGCCTGGCAAACACGGCCCTACGGCAGAAGGGGGGAAGAGGAGGAGAAGACGTTGGAAACAGATGTTAAGTGGGTTCGACCAGCAGCCTCGGCTCACTAATCATGCAATGCATGGTTTTTTTTTTTGGTTTTTTTTTGTCTTTACTGATAAGGGCCTGGGCGAGATTAAATTGACTCAGGAGAGGGAAAAAAAAAACAAAAAAAAAAAACGAAGGTGCAGTCATGCACACGAAGGCAATTGCTTTCCTCTCGACCACTGGCACTTGGTTATTATTATATGGAAATTAGCTGTCCTTCAACAGTTACTGTGGATTTGCGTGATTTTCCCTTATTTCAAATGAGGAAAAAAAAAAAAAAAACGTTCCAATCTCAACACTTTCAGTGTGAATCCCTGACCTGAGAAAACTTAAATTGATTCCATGGTTATGAACCTATAAGATACTACAGGAATGTCCTCATAAGGGCAGTAATATATAATTACACTCAGATGTTATGAGGACACTGCTAATTTCCCCTTGAGCAAGCGCATTTAATAATAATTAAATATGTATAAAAAATATATATATTAAATATGTTTTCAATATAAATAAAGATGTAAAAAAAATGGATACTATGCAAAAAAGCTATAAAAATGTTCTAAAAAGTTGTGTAAGTCACTGGACAAGAGCATCTGCTGAATGTTAGTAATACATTGTAATGATGCTTGCTGAAGCACAATAATACAGACATGGTTAGTCTTTTGTCCCAGTGAAAGGGGACCCTACCTGGGTATGTCATTTGACCGGTTTGATTGTCTGTGCGGATGTATGAGAGTTAACTTGCCGCTTTAGAGACGTTGCTTATGCGCTCGCTAGCGTGAAAACGTTGTTAGCCAGACCTGACACTTCTGTGCGCGACTCCTGGGGGACGCCATTACTTCACTCTGGATAAGCATCTGTTAAATGCGAGCGACGCAATGCGATGTAATTCAGTTCTGATGCTGGTGAATCTATAATATTCAGCTTTTTCAGGCACAGTTTGTAAAAAAAAAAAAAAGAAATTAAATAAAAATTAAAAAGTCATGAATAAAATTTTAAATAACCTCATGGATGGCTGTGAAGCTGAGAAAGAGAGAGGGGCCAAAGGAGAGGAAAAGGCAGCTGGGGAGCTTTCAGAATCTGCTGAGGGAGGGTTTCAACAACAACAAAAAACGAACCAAATTTATGTTCATAAATTGGTCATGATGCTTTTATCTCACGTTTCGGCCCCCTGAAAACAGATCCATGGCTTACTCCCCCCCCCCCCCTCCCCCCCCCGCCCCCCAAATCCTTCTTCACTACCTCCCTCCCCCCCCCCCACACACTTCCTTCGCTCAGCCCCACTCATGACTGATACCAGCTGGGTTCTAGTCTGTTGGCTCATTTTAGTGTTAATGGGGTCCTGGGGTAGTCCTGTGAAAAAGCATCGCTTACCATACTGTTTCTATTTAACACATCACTAAGGCTTTTTTTTTTTTTTTAGCAATATTTCATAGCTGGATCTACTGTAAGCTACTTTAAGCTTGAAAATAAACTTTGGAGGTCTTTATACTAACAAGATGGTTTGGTCTGTACACTTAGGACTTGATTTATTAAGCATGTGCAAAAAAACCTTGCAGCACAAGCATATCCAATAACGTGACCAATGATTGGTCATGGTATTTTTTTTTTTTTTTTTTTTTTTGCACCAATCATAGATTGTGCTAGTAGTTTTGCATGTGCCAAAGGCTTTTGCACAAGCTGAAGGTCTTTGTAAATCAGGCCAATGCTGTTGGTGTTGGCACTTCACACGTCAGTAAAATGTGCATGTGGGCCCAATTGGGCTCATATGTGCTCTGCAAGAGTTGAATTAACAGTGGACATCTTATTGCGCACTATGATTCTTAATCACGAATACATGTGTTCAGTTGATAAATGTTCAGCCCTCAAGCGCTCTTCATGAACACTCATGGGCAGCAACACGGAATGGGAATTTCCTGTTTCCATTACCAGCTGGTACCACCTGAGCTGAGAAAGCATTGAAGACGGACGGAAGTAAAAGAAAGGTTGGAGCTCACATGGTGACCTAACGACAAACCTCCTTATCTTTTTTTTAATTATTGGTTTTTTTTTTTTGTTTTTGTTTAAACACCCCTTTCAACCCCGGTCCCTTATTGCTCTCTTGCCTCATAATCTCTGCAAGCGATGATATTTCCGACAGCTGAATTTCATTTCACGAGGGTGCAGGTGGTCCCAGGATCAGGACTGAAATTCTCTTAATTTGATCGTAGCTAATGAGCAAAAGGGGGGTGGGGGGTCGAGGGGGGGGGGGGGGGATTAATTTGCTTTACCAGTTCCTGCTGAATGACTCCTTGGAAACCGTGCATAAAAACGACGACGCGTTACGAAGGCCCCAGGCAGAGCCAGATGTGGCTTAATTCAGCGCCGGCAATAAAGCCGTTTAAAAACAGAATTCCTCTCAAATTCTTTTTCCCTCGGGGTCCAGGATCAGGATTCCTGATCCCTGTGCAGGTGTGGGCATTTTATTGAAGCTGCTGTTGTTGTTTTTTTTTTTGGCCGAAAGGGGGGGATTGGGTAGACAAGGTGGGGGGGGGGGTAGATTAATGGCTGCCTGCTCTGCGTTCATCCTTCTTTGTATTTCAATATCGGAGGCGGCTCAGCCTGGTGCGTTATCTCCTGGTCTCGCCATGACTGATGTTACTGGAGTCATTCACGCATCCTGACACTTTCAGAGGACGCACTATCGGCTGTGAGAATAGCTCCTCTAAATTGCTTTACCTTATCTGAAGTAGCCCAGATTAACATTTCTGCATATCGTACTTCTAACCCATGTACCCAAGGAGTCACGAAATGCTACGTCACCCATAATTAAAATTATGACATAATAATTGTCATGCAAGTGTCGTAAATGGATGCGTGGGACTGGGTTTGAACCGGTCAGCTGAAACGACTTTCAAACTGTCAAAACAAAGGTGGCTTGCCCCCCCTGCTAATTTCTTGCGCTTCCAAACAGCTAGAAATCCTCTGGAGCATCGGCAAAAAAAAAAAAAGTCTGTTACTTCAGTTAGTCGGCCAGAAATATCAAAACGTGCATAAATTTAGTTAATGAGATTAAACCATGCCCAACGTCAATTTGGATGTTTCACATAGCAGTGTTTTGAGTTTATGAATTTAAGATTTCGCGGCATGAAACATATTCAGTATATTTCTAATGAATGCATATTTCGCCCAGCCTCCTACACACAAAAAACATTTTTGGCCGACTCACGATATTGTCATAAATAAAATCTGTTCTTTTAGCATCCACTCCTCACAAAATGGCACATTTAAAAGAATGTTACCAAAGTGATGTGAAGCATCCAGTGATTTGAAGCAAGTTAGAAAGTGGAACTTCAGAGATGCGTCCCATTGAGTTATGGACTGATCGGTGAACCGAACAGGCTATGGATCCAGAAGTAATCTCAGCAATTACCTGTTTTGTCTGATTCGTAATTATATGATACACAGATTGCCTTCATTATCACAGGTGCAAAATTTAAGCATCGAACAGACAGGAGTCACACTTTTTTCATCTGTAATAAAAAAAAAAAAGAAATCAGCAGGGAGAAAGTTTCTGACAGAGCAGCATAATCAAACCAAAAACAGCAGTACATTTTTATTGTGTTCAATAAAACGTTTCATTCATTTACAGTCCTAGACGCAAGACTGTTAATTTGAGATTTAAAGTTCTATCAGTTACTAAATTAAAAATGTTTTTTGTTAAATGCCACACTTTACACCGAAAACAATTAAAAACAGATAGCAAATCTAAAGGCCCAGCACAGTTCAGTCAGAAGTACACACGACAGCACACAGGAGAGCACAACCAAAAATTAACATTTTGAACTGAGATTTAAAAAGGAGCCATTTTATATACAGTATCGAGCACCAAGATACTGCTTGGTAGCCTGAGGCTGAGAGAATCACTCTAGAGCGCAAATGGCATTTCACATTAAGTGAGTCACATGACATTGCAGGCGTAAGCTGTAAAAAAAAATTTAAAAAAAAAAAACGCACCACTGCGCAGAAAAAATAAAATAAATTCTGAGGTAAATTCTTAAAAACTGCAGGCGAGCATCCCTGACATCTCACATCAAGTCAGCTCCAGAGGTGATTTATTATATTGGAATATAAACTTTTATTGTTTGAGGTGTCGTGTGGGTTTTGTTTTATTTGTTCGTGCTGAGATGAGATTATGGGTATCTGGCATCTGGAAGCAGTGAGAAACGGATACTCACAAGCTTCAGGTCAGGTCTTTAGCTTGGGCTTCCATATGTAAGCCAGGTTTTGTCACAGCTTAAGTTAAGCTTTTTTGAAACACATTACAACCTTGGCTTGTTGTATTTTTTTCCGCTTTATAGCATGCATTTTTATCCATGCATGTGTAATCCAATTATACAGCTGGATGGCTGCAATTGAAACAATTTGGGTCGAGCACCATTCTCAAGGATACAATGGCAGTACCCAACCTGGGATTCAACCCAATAACCTTGAAAGTGTATGACCAGTTCCTAACCTGTTATTCCCTACCCAGCTAATTTTGGTCTTTGAAATAAACTCCATGGGACATGCATGACCATTGAATAGACTCCAGCAAAGAGTTAAACTAACTCTTTCTTGGCAGTTTATCTTTTAGCACTCTCCAAGAGTTGAAAAGAAACTCTTGATGGAATTACAATATTACTTCCATACAGAGTAAGATATCACTCTGAGTCGATTTTAACATGAACTTATTTATACTGTCAACAGTCAACACATCAACAAGCACTTTAGAGTTTCCAGTCAGCATGACCTGCATGTCTTTGGACTGTGGGAACCTGGGGCCTTCCCGCTGTGACCTTCCCACTGCCACCAGAGCAGTAGACTGTTAAACTTCATTGTTAAATAATCGTACCCTGTCATTCCCTCGAATTTCCATCAGGTGAACCCTGAACACAAGCAGGAGCGCAGGTCTGAAAATAAACTCTGGAAATTTTATGCTTTTCACACTGTTTTTTGTCCAACTGCAGATTTTTAAATCTAAGCGATTTGTTGTGTAATTGCTTTGAAGACTTACTTTTTCCACGAATGGTTTAGTTTCAGAGAACCTGTCAACACTCTCAGCAGTTAGGAACCCTCTGATTTAAATCAATTTAAAATGCAGCCTCTTTTTATTCCACGTAGCATATTTAATTGATGCATTAGGCAAACTGACTAATGGAACATTCTGGGATGTGAATATTTATTCATGGCATGCATGGAAATTTCTGATGTAAACGGGTAAATCGTCCCACAGTAGCCATTAAAAGAGTGTAATTAAGAACAATTAACAGCTCGATGCAATTTATGGGTCGCGATTTTCTGATGGAACAATGACCGGCATAACCCAGGGGACCACAGGGCAAAGCATTATGGGAGAAGGGGCAGCGGTATTGAACTAGTCATTCAGGACAATTTTGTTTTCCATTTGCTTCATGCTGTTTCGCCTTTGTTACACACAGACTGGAGGAAAAGACAACCCTCAGACAGTGTGCTGTAATAGTGTGAAATAATGAGTGTAACAGTGTAAAAGTGCAAAAATGCGAGAAATTGTGATAAAGTAAGTGTGAAATAGTGCAGTGGTGTAATAGTGTAAAATAGTGAAACAGTGTAAAAATGCGAAAAATTGTGATAGAGTAAATGTGAAGTATTGTGGTAGTGTAGCAGTGTAATGCTGTAATAGTGTAAAGGTTTGAAATACTGTAATAGTGTTAAATTGTGGTTGTGTTGCTCCACCCCTTGTGTTCATTTAAATATATCAGCCTGCTGAGGCAGTCTGCCTTTGTGTATGTGAGAACTCTGCAACACACACACACACACACCGACAGACACACACAGAGGCACACAAAACAACCTCCCACTACACAAATACACCTACATAAACACTCACATAAACTTGGATCTCATTCACATTCACATTACACAAATTCAAACACTTTTTTTTTTTTTCAGACAAAGCTAAAAACCATGCCCACATATATGCTCATACATGTAAAAATCCACACAACATATACCCCAAACTCTCTCACACTCACACACACACTCTCAAGAAATTGTAACACACACACACACACACACACACACACACACACACACACACCCCAGCAAAACCACGAGCATGCAGCATTCAGGTGAAACACATTATCAGGACGTTATGTTTCAGCCTAACACAAGCTCTCACCTCCACAGTGTGCACTACACACCAAACACACTGCTGATCCAGAACATGTGTCACTGGCCAGAGGCAACTGGTACAATATAATATACTATATTAGATAAGTTTAACAAATATGTTCTGGCTCACCACACAGAGCAAAACAACAAAAAATGATGTAGCAACAGCACATACTTATGTAAATCAGCTGCTTTATTTTACTGTCAAAATGTTTTACTGTGCAAAAGCCAGCCTTGGGGAGCAATAATGACTTCATGCAAGCTGCCCCAAAACTCTGGGCATTTAAAAAAAATAAATACATTTTGTTTCTCCCGAAAGCCGCATTGGGTAGGAAGCTCTGTGCCCCGTCTGTGCAGTCTTTTGAATACAAATGGCTGATTAAAACAAGGCGGAACAAAGTACGGCCCTGTGCAAAGTTGGCCCCGGTGAATAGATTAGCATGATAATATAACGGTCCACAATGGCAAATATGGCCTTCCGTGGCAAGGTCACCTCAGACTGAATAAACAATTAGCTTCTCTCAGAACCTGACGCAAGAACTAGTCTCTATCATCCACTAACACTTCCATGGCATGTAAAATTGTCTGGAGTCACCCAGGCAAGGAGAAGCAGAAGAATGGCCATAGATCAGGCGCAGGTTGAATGAATGATTGATTGATTGATTGATTGATTAATTGATTGATCCCAATTACATACTTTTTTTTGCTGTCCTCTTTTAGGTCGAAGGCACAAAGTCAGTTTCCTTGGAGCCAGACCCCCCTGTGTCGTTAGCGTCGCTCAGAAACCAACCTGGGTGTGGTGCTGCTCTTTATTTTGCTCCCATAGAGACCCTGTTTTTGGGAGCACACGGGGTACTGACGGTGGCCTCAAGCGATTCTCCATTTAACGCATAATTCGTAGGGCGGCCATAGGATGATGGCATGTTATGAAATCGCCCAAACATTCCGGATACTCTCCGGCTGTTATTTTCTCCACAGGTCCTCATCTGGTTTCAGCTAGTTTCATCTGGTTTTCGGCTTGGACCCTTGTCCTTTGCTCTGTACTCGCTCTGAATTTTTACATTTTTGTGTTATGGAAATGTTATGGAAATGGAATATGTGACTACGAACCAAAGCTTTCTGTTTATACCTTAAGGTGATTTGAACTAATCGTGTTGGGCTCCGTCAGGTCAATTTGGCGCACTTCTATTGCCCGTTTAAGGCAATCTTAATCCTAAACCCAAGGGCACTTGGATCTTTACTATCTTTTTCTGTACAGTGGAATGCTTGCATTCAATTAACTATGTAACACTGAAAATTTACAGTTCAGGCATTTGGTGGAAACCATTTAACAATGTTAAATGCTACTTTGGTAAATTACTTTAAACCAAAGTGTCTTAGAAAAGGTGCATTTGACATCATTAGACAACCACCAATAGAGCCAATGATTTTATTTTTCAAAAAGAGCTACAAGCATATCAGTCAAATCACATCTATGGGTGTCCAGAAAGAAGAAGAACAAGAAGGAAAACTAGTCGAGCAGAGAGCCATGGTGCTTTCAGCAAATTATTTGGACAGAAGAATGAGGCTCCTTGAATCTTAAATTGAAACTGTGTTGTCAGCACCTTGATGTGATTTGAACCAACGGCACTGTGCGACTATCGAAAACACGCAAGTTTGATTGGTTCATATAAGTGAACGACTGCATGCGATGATCCGTTACGCAGCCTATGAGGACTCACTCTACCATCATTACTTGTACAGCTTGGCGTTCGTGGAAAAAAGGCTACCTGTCCAGTAAACGCAGACGATGCGGAATCCAACTGCTGTGTGTTGTAATAGGCACCCCCACATTGATGGCAGTGGTGAGGATAGTGTCCATCAATAACTGAACAACTAAAAACATTTTTTAAACAACCATATTTTTCACAATGTTTTCTTGGGCATTTGTGAAACCATTGCAACCAAGGATTAGGAAGTGTAGCCTATGGGTAGTAGTTAGCATTATTCCTATTTATATCCCCAGACTCAAATGAAATCATTAGTAGATAATGATTGGTTGATGGTTAGTAAACAGTTAGTTAATGATTAATAGTCCTCATTAGGTAGGGAGCTGTGTCAACTCAGTTATGTTATATTATATACTCATTATTTAATGTGTGGGAGCAAGCAACACAGCATCAATGTTATTTTTCCCAAAATGTATGTGAATTAAATTAAGGTTGTCAAAATGAATCCAGAAAAATCCTCCGTCAAGACATTCAATGTTTGCTTTAATGAAGGCAAAGAATAACAGAACAATTAACTCCATATTCCACAGAAGTTGATTTGAATAAAAGGGAAAACTCTTAGGGGAAGAGATGAAAGCCAAAAAAAAAAGCCTGCAAGGATGAATCTTGAGATAAGTGTGGTGTCAAAAACAGTCATGTCAGACAGTTATCACAAAGCAACAAACATTACAGCTCTGCTCTTACTGTGGAATGCATTTTAGAACAAACACTTCATGGTCACTGCCGATTAACAGATTTAAGCAAGTGTTTCTTCTTGAAAACAAGGAAATTATGTACTGTAAATGAATAAAGCAGCATTTGCTTAAAATCTTTATTTTATTTTTTATCCTCTCATGTTTTAAATAGTCCCATGGAAATGAACGTGTTACCGGAAAACTAGACAAGTCCAGTTGGGGGGGGAGGGCTGACATATGTTTCAGATTTTTGCTTTTTTGTAAATGCATGTCGACCAATCTGTAGGCTACATGTCTGTTTTATTGTGTTCAATGTAGCAAATGGCATTCAGTGAAGTATACGACAGGAAGTGTTGAAGGTGTCATGTGACACTGCACCAAGCCACGCGTGGCACACTGTAAACACCTGCTTACGTCGTGATTGGTGATAATGTCGAGTACAGCAGTCCAACATGTGCTTCGTATCAGAGTTACCCCCCTTTCCGCAGTATCCCCCAAGGACATTAAATCGAAGCTGTGAACTTGATTTTGCCGAATCAGCAGCTAAGCTGAGCCAGCCGGAAAGGCTAAATCAAAAGAACTTGAGCGTGATACTGGGTTGTTCTTTCGTAATAAGGGGGTGCGTGTTATTTAGGATGTGTGTCGGTTGGGGTTGGGGAGGGGGGGGGGGGGGTAGGGGGGTGAGACTGGAGGGATGTCTTCCCCCTTAATCAGGAAGAAAAGAGGGAAAGATCGATTTGTGTTCAGACTGCAAGCGTCCCCGGGCTCACCCGGGCTATTCCAGGGCAGACGGTCGCACCCTCTCGAGCGTCTCACTCCGTACAGTGACTGCAGTGCAGGCACTTTTACTGAGTCTGAGAGAGAACACGCGGTCAGGAAGGAGACCACGCTGGACGTCTGCTCAAATAACACGGCGATGGGGCCGACGCACTTCCCCGAAAAACAGGGACGGGGAACCAAGATGAAGGAACCAGTCGGGCTTTTCAGAAGACATGCGATCGCAGACCGTGTCGGTGATGGGAACACGGCTGTGGGGAGAATTGCGACAAATAATTTGTTGAAAATGCCGAAAACGGGCTTGAGGTTTTAATCCGGGCTTATGTGTGTGTGTTTTTTTTTTTTTTTTTCTCGTTCAGGCCTGCTTGTAAACATGACGCACGGAATGCGTGGAGATCGATAACACCGAGAGTTCTTTTTTACGGTACGCTGACCCTGAGCGGTGCTGAATTGCTGTATTGGTTAGCCCAGCTGGGTAAAGATAATGTTTCAATAATGCTGCAGTGCTTTATCTTGCACTGACAGCGTTTATGCAGCAGGAAAGAGGCATTTTTCCCAGCCTGTGTGGGGAAGGGACCCACAGAGCAGATGTGTTTATTTAATGCCGGATCGTTGCGTTAGCATCACATCTCATTACTGTTAGGGGGCGGGACTGTCGAACCCTGTTCCCGGAGGTCTACCGCCCTGTAGGTTTTCATTGAGCTGCTAATTAGCATCAGATATAGGATCAGGCATGCCTGATCGGGGTTGGACTGAAAACCTACAGGACAGTAGATCTCCAGGAATAGGGTTGGACAGCTCCACTTTAGAGTTTTGGACGGTGTTCTTTTCCAAATCTGGTTCAGGACCCTGTCCAAGGGGTAGTGTGGCAGTGCCTCAACCTGGATTGGCGCCCGCAATCTCCTGGCCACGGCAATTTTTGTTTCGTGTTTAATGCGGCCAGACACACTCCAGCCCCAGCCAGAAATCTGAACTTTATGTGTTTGGTCTGCTGAGTAAGCACATGGCAGATATACTCACTGCGATCATTCCCAGCTGCCGGGCCTTAACCACTCAAATAAACAAATGTACACAAATGAATAAATAAATAAACAAGCAAAGACAAATGTTGTGGAAAGGGCTTTTTTTTTGGGGGGGGGGTGTTTGGTTGTCATTGTTTCATTGATCTGTTTGTCAGCCAGTTCCTCCTGGAGCTCAACGGAAATACAGAGATCTATAAGCGCGTAAATGTCATCCAGTGTTATGGGGCTTTGATACTGTACTTTGGTTTAAAATGAAGTGCAAAACAAAAAAAGGTCTTCCTCACTGCAGCGAATGAGATTGCACCACTGCACATGGTCACAAATAAGCTGATCGACAGGCCAGTAGTACTCATCAACACTCTAAACAACATTCAGGCAGTCTGATATACCCTGAAATCACTGAAAATGCTCTCAAGGGGTTGCGCCTCAAATCAAGTCTATGTCAAATGAACACACTAGGTTTGTCCAAAGTTCAAAATAAATAAGGTCAGTTGTTCATAAAAGCGCTGGACTTGCGCTTCGAAGAAAAAACAACAAAAAAAACAAGCCTGGTTCATCGTGACGCTCGACGTCCCTTGTTATCAGACGAGCGTGTTCGAAAAGGTCGCGCTACGCAGGTGTGTGTTCTGTCTACCTGGGGCCCGGATCATAGGGTGGTGGTGCGGGAGGTGCAGGTGCCGTTGCGGTAGGCCACGTCCGAGGCCAGGCAGTCGCGGGGGAAGTCGCGCGGGCCGCACGTGGCCTGTCGCCGGAGCGCCACGGCGCAGTAGTCCACCTGCTCCGCCTCCAGGCCGCTCTCCAGCCAGCGAAAGCAGACGATGCGCTGGAAGGAGCGGCGGAAGTTGTCGGAGACGAAGCCGTACAGGATGGGGTTGGCGCCGCTGTTGGCGTAGCTGAGGATGACGAAGAGCTGCGTCACCATGGGGTCGGGCGGCCGCCGGAACACGCTGACCAGCTGGACGATGTAGAAGGGCATCCAGCAGACCACGAAGACCGCCACCACCAGCAGCACCATGCAGGTGATCTTCTTCTCCGAGCGGCGCCGCTGGAGCCAGCCGGCCTTGAGCCCCACGGCGCGCATGCGCGCCACGATCAGGCAGTAGCACAGGCAGATGGCCACCACGGGCAGCAGGAAGCCCAGCAGGAAGGTGTAGACCACGAAGGCCGCCGACCACGACGACTCGGGCCACAGGAAGTTGCAGTCCACGCCGCCGTCCTGGGCGGGCACGGTGTCGGCGAAGACGATGATGGGCAGGATGACCACCAGCGAGAGCCCCCACACGCACACGTTGACCACCTTGGCCACGGTGGGCCGGCGGTAGCGGGCGGCCTTGATGGGGTGCACCACGGCGATGTAGCGGTCCACGCTCAGCACCGTCAGGCAGAAGATGCTGGTGAACATGTTGATGCCGTCCACGCTCAGCACCAGCCGGCACATGAGCGAGCCGAAGGGCCAGTGGCGGACCGCGGCCGAGGTTGCCAGGAAGGGCACGCTCAGCATGAAGAGCTCGTCGGCGATGGCCAGGTTCAGGATGTAGATGTTGGTGGCCGTCTTCATCTTGGCGTACTTCAGGATGACGTAGATCACCATGGCGTTGCCCGTCAGGCCCACGCAGCACACCAGGGCGTAGATGGAGGGGATGACGATCTTGCTGGCGTCGTGCTCCTGCTCGAAGTCCTCGTAGTCCAGGGTGGAGTTGAGGGGCTGCCCGGTGGCGAACGGGCCGTCGTCCGTCCCGTTGCTCGCCGCCGCCGACATCCCGGCTCCTCCTCGTCGGTCGCTGCCTTCCGCCGGCTAGGGCTCGCGGTCGGTCATGTAAGGGGGACGAGCCGCCAACTGTCAGTGCCTTCCCCCTGTCTGTGGATATGAACGCAGACAGATAAAATCGTTGGAGCCACAGCCGCGTGATGTTTGCGAGCCTAGTGAGAGAGGACGTGCACAGAATAATCAACTGCCCTTTTAATGATGTACGGCATCCTCAAACGCACCGTACTCTGGTGTCAATACAACCTCTCAGAAGGCTGTCGAATGAATACCCCAGGAGGGCGATTCCCAAGTAAATAAGGTCCGCTGTTCATAAAAGCACTGCACTCCCAAACTGGAAAAAAAATAAAATAACATAAGTTCTTCACGGGTTGTCAGCTGCACTGTCCATATCTTTACATCTGTGTGCAGACATCTCTAAGAAGTACTTTTCACTGGGGCAAAACACGTAGGAGGGAAGGAGCACAGAGGTTAGCCATCTGTAAGAATGCGTTCTATCAAGTGATTTAAGATCAATAAGAGTTCAACCAACCATTCATAATTCATTTGTTTCTCTCTCAGTTAGACAATAATGGGCTTTGTGCATTTCACATCACATAAAGTTTTTTCAATAGCTGGCAGGGAAATTTGTCTCTGATGATGTTTGTTGCCCTGCCCTGATGTTATAAGAAATGTTAATCCGTGACTGCTAATTGCAAAATAAATGAACACACGCGTCGTGCGTGCATCTTCAATATGGTCGGTCTAATGCAGTGCTAACCAACCCCGTTCCTGGAGATCTACCGCCCTGTAGGTTTTCATTTCAACCCTAATTTGGCACACCCGATTCTACTAATTAGCAGCTCAACGAGATCTCGAACAGTTGAAGGCTGCGTGCTGTGTTAGAGTGGGAGTGAAAACCTACAGGAACGGTGGATCTCCAGGAACAGGGCTGTTTACCGCTGGTCTAATGCATTTTATTTTGTGAAGGCCTTGACATTGAGCAGTATTCAGTCACAAACTGGCCCTTTGAGATTTATTTTAAAATACACTTTTTAAAATTTTGTTACCTTTCAGTCGGCAATCTGTTGAGTGGTCCGCACATATGTGTCGCTCATTTTTCAGGCGTCGGACACTT
This sequence comes from Anguilla anguilla, assembly GCF_013347855.1. NCBI lineage: Eukaryota > Metazoa > Chordata > Actinopteri > Anguilliformes > Anguillidae > Anguilla > Anguilla anguilla. Next base: position 6,118,338 of record NC_049203.1, read on the forward strand.
TGAACATTTATGAAGGTTGTTTCCTGCCTTGGGATGATGGAGTTCTTCTCGAACCTTGATTTAGAGGTTCCAAGGTGGGATCACGCATTTAACCAATAGCCATGCTTTCACTTCACTGATAAACCCCGGTAACCAGATGGCAAAGAAAAATGTTCCTGGATTTGGGGGACGCAGTGCCGGCACGTCGCTAGGGACACGGGACCTGGAACGAGGAAGAGGCACAATTTCAGGAGCGTTCCCGAGAGGAATCACAAAGGGTATCGGGGATATCAATCAGAAATTATCGCGCGCCATAGCGCCGGACGCACAGCTACACAGATGGTACAATTTTAAAAAATGGAGTTCGACGTGTTAGGTGAATGCCTGCGAAAAATTATTGCGTTTAAAAATAAAAAAATAAAAAAAAGAAAAGTCCATCCTTTGACCGAACTACATCCGGCTGTGGTCAGGGTTCTGATATAATGGCTATAAAGTGCATAATTGACCATAATTCCCTGAGGTGGGGGTGGTGAGAGAAAGGAAAGTGTGTTTTTTCTGACTCATTGAGCAACGGTGATCACACAGCTGTACAGGCTGTGAAGTCTTCCGGCTCAGTAACCATGGAGCTTAGCAATTGGTAGGCTACAGGGCGAGAAGGAAGATGCAGGGGACTGACTGGGTTTCTTTCAGAGTTACGAAGAACGAAAAGAAACATCACAAAATGGCATTCCTGAAGATAATCCTGTTGTGTTATAGTGCACTCAGAGCAGAGGACAAAGCCCTTGTTGACAAAGCCCTTGTCGGGACTTACTAATACTAATTACTGTGGCAGAGCTTAGGAAGGTGTAGTAAGCTACAGCCATTTTTGAGTTTCCCTATGCAGCCAGGGTGACATGCAGAAAAAAAAATGTTTCCTGGAAGAAAAAGGGGTTCAGGGGGCTGCTGGATGGCTTGTTTGGTTAAGGTATACGAGTATAGATGAGCCCCACAATCTCAGCCTCGAACCCGTACCATGCCAGTGCCAGCCGTGGCCGGTATCGGGCAATGCACAACTGGCGATTACATTGCCCAGGTCATAGGAGGGTTTGGTAATTATGTGGGGGTCTGCGTTTCATTGCTCTCTAGCGCCCCCCTCTGGTTCAGCGGGTGCCCGTTAACTGCGTGTCAAAGCTGTATTTGAAAGGTCTTCCTGCGACTCCACTCTGTGCAAAACTTGGCTGCAGTCCGCGATGTGAAAACAAGCAGCTGGCAACACCACATTTTTCGGAGGAGAACCGCAGATGCCTCCACGCTCTCGGCAGTGGGGTTTACACATGAACTCGGCTGTTTGGGTATCCCAAATTAGGGTAGAATTGGACATAATCGGCCCCATATTGGACGCCAAATGTATTTGTTTTTTTGCATTTTTTAGGATGGTTGTTTGGGGGCGGGGGGGGGGGGGGAGGCAACACAATATCTTTTGCCATCCCAGTCAATAACTATCTATGACCATGAGCAAAAAGCAGAAAAGAATGCTAATTGCAGGTGTGGTCTGAATATGAACTCACAGCAGAATGCTGTTTGTTTCCTCCAGTCTCAGCATTGACAGTGTAATCATAGTGTGCCTCCATGATGGCATTCATTACACAATGGGACTAGTGTCACGTCAGGGAAGTGAACGCAAAACTGATATACTTAAACAAGCAGACCACACTCACAACAAACACAATGAGAGGAAAAATGACTTGAAAAGTGATGCACAGGATGACAGAGTTTCTGATGGTTTGATGAAACCAAACAATGAATACATTTTTAAAAAGTGGCACTGGTGCTATGCAACGTTGTTTTGATGTACACCTGGCATACTAGTGTGAGCTGATGTGCATATCCATGGTACAATTTAGAAAGATTTATTTTTACATGTCACACAACAACAAAAAAAAATGTTATATCCATAGAAATCTGGGTTAATGTACTGCATTTATGTGTAGACAAATAAATATGCTCAGCACACACACACACACACAAACACACATACAGACACACGTACGCACACACACACACATGCGCAGTCGCGCACGCACACAGGCACGCACACTCACACACACGCGCCCAGAATTTATGGGGACGCTATCTACGGCAACATTATTCATCAGTTGCAAATTGATCACATTGGCTAAGATTGGGCCGACCTTTTCGAGAGGAGAGAAAATAAAAAGACAAGATTGCCTGCAGCGCTGGTAGGAAGGTTTTACTGACAGATAAGTGAAGGGACGAGAGGAAGGGGGGAGAGGAAGGAGAGGAGAGAGTCAAACCAGAGGGTCACTGAGCACCTGCCCACAATACGAATGAGGAACTCGGGCACAGAGTGACGGCCATGTTGACCGTGAAATATTGACAGACAGGCAGAGAAGCATCCTGCTGCCCTGTCCGACCCCTGCAGAGGCCGGTGAACCAACCGGTTCTGCTGTGCTGTTATGCTGCAGCGGGTGGCAGTTAGAGAACTTGGGTTTGAAAGTTATACCTTAACTGACTCCGAGAATCCTACCTTTTTCCTGTTTTTTTTTGTTTGTTTGTTTGTTTGTTTGTTTGTTCATTTTTTAGTAAAATGTCACCAAATGTCTTTGTGATTGATGTAAAAAGTGCTGTGCAAATACAAGTGGTGTGAACTTAACTGAGGGAGACATAGCCCCCTAGTGGCCAGTGACAGAAAGCCCAGTTTGTGGCGGCTTCATGCACAGATCCTATATCTGTGTGTGTATGTGTGTGTGTGTGTGTGTGTATGTGTGCGTGTATGTGTGTATCTGTCTGTATGTGTGTGTGTGTATATGCATGTGTGCATCGGTGTGTGTGTGTGTGTGTGTGTATCTGTGTATCTGTGTGTGTGTGTGCGTGTTTGTGTGTATCTGTGTGTGTGTGTGTGTACAGGTGTTTGTCTGTGTGTGTGTATGTGTGCATATGTGTGTGTGTGTGTGTGTGTGTGCGTACAGATGTTTGTCTGTGTGTTTGTGTGTGTGCATATGTGTGTGTGTTATGTTTTCACTGGGTGGGGGGGGGGGTAATAAAGCTAGTGTGCACATCTATGATTTGTGTGTCTGGTGTAAACCCCCCCCCCCCCCCCCCCAATTAAAGCCTGGGGCCGGCGGTACGGCCGGTGCGTCTCTGCGCTGAAGCCCGAAGAGCGGCTCTCCTGCGGCTGAAGAGCGGCGGCGGCGTGCGCGCTGAACATTCCGCATTAGCGATGCGCCGCACGGCAACTCCCCGCGGCGCTATTACACTTCTCTTATTACTCATCCCCCCCCCCCCCCCCCCTTTCGCCCGCGAGGTGTGGGGGCGGCGGCCCGGTCCTCCGCCGTCTCTGCTCGTCGCTATACGCGGAGATACGGGGTGGGGGGGGGGAATATTTTTAATGCGTGTTATAAAAAGCGAGGTTTAAGCTATAAGTAGGGAAGTAAGGGCTTTCCGGGCACAGCAGTCCTTCATCCAACCGTGGGGGTGGGGGGGGGGGCTCAACGCTCTGCCGGTTCCTGAATTGGACTTCCGCGGTGAAAACCTGCACGAAACTTGTCATATAGGAGCTCAAATGCAACACGAGTGTGAAGCACTACAGGCTGGTGCTGATAGAAAAAAAGGCCGTAGGCTGTAATGTTGTTAGCCTAGAAAGCAATGGCTGACATTTATGAGAAGGCAGCTGTGGGCGCAGGGCAGGCGAGGCTAACTGACAGCGGCTAACGCTAACAGCCTTCAGCCTGGCGAGATTAACAATTAACCACAGAACTTGCCCTCACTGACGCTGTTCAACACACTGTCCCACAACTTCCCCTAAACAACGGAAAATTTCGGTATCTAACCTCGTAACAACATTTGGAGCCCTGGAAATATATTTTATAGCCTAAATAAATCATTGAAATTAGACATCCATCACATCACAAACCAAGATGAACTACCACCATTAGAATGACTGTATTCTACTCTATCCAAAAAAAAAATCTAAATTTTCCTCCTGAAATGTAGGCTTCTTAGTGGCATGGTGTAAGTTCAGTTTGGGTCAATAGCTGAGCTATTGCAGGTTTGAGTCTAGCACCAGGAATGGGGTAAGGTTCCAGTTGGCTTTGACCCCAACCCCAGAGGTCAGATGGGTCCAGGTGTTACGTTTTCGTAAAATCAGCTCAAACAAAGTGTCTTGATGCACACAGGCGCTGTGTGAGGAAGGGGGGGGGGGGGTCTGGGCACTCAAAAATATTAGAACATTTTTTGGGGTGGTGGGATATGAGATCTTATCGCGGGACCCAGAATGCCTGGTGGAGTGTGTGCACCTGGGTACATCCCTTTGCAGTGCAACTTGAATTTCCAAATTGACAACAGGGAGAATATATATTTTTCAAATGAAAAATTAAGTAGGGAGCATCACATAAAATATTCGTCACCGTAGCTGGTGAAAGACTGCTGGATACCCAGGCAATATTTTTGTGGTGAAAAATCAGAAACTGAAATGTTTTCTAGCCGAAAAGGACAAAGCTAGGTTATCTCCAGGTAAAACCTGAGCTATATTGGTGTCAACCTAGTTTATCTTTGGAGTTAACCCAGTCTGTCTCTCAACCTAGATTTCCACTGCTCTAGACATCGAGATTCCAGCTTTTGCTCACTCGGTATGTAATCACACAATATTGTCTCTCATTCATGGACATGGAGTTTGATTACATAATGCTGTCATTTCTTTGGTAGTCACTGTTGGAATCCGTTGGTTGAATGTTTGTGGTTGGGTTTGGGAAAACTGTGAGTGGTTGTTAGCCAATAGATCACTCCTCCTCAACCGACCTGCTGCCCCCCCCCCCCCCCCCCCCCCCCCCCGCTTTGTCACTAGTCCATTTTTCGGGGAGGGGAGGAACAGGCAACGAAGGACCAGAGAGTATTGGCAGAATTTCAGGTAAATAAATGGGAAGGCCACGCCCCTAGATTTTGGGAAGCGAACGGGGCAGACCTGTGCGAATCGTACGACTCGAGGGAACTTGCAAACTCCACGCAGAAAAGCGATTCAAGCTCGGTTATCGTCTCGCTGTGAGGTGACAGTGCTATTCACTCCACCACTGTGCAGCCCCCACTGCTATGAGATAACGGATTTAAAAAAACAGTATCTGTGCCTGAAACACTGCTCCAGATGCCGAGCACTGTAACTGCCTTTCAGGTGGAATAAAACACGTTCTTGGAAGAATTTATAGGAACTACTAATATGGAGGTTAAAAAAAATATGGTGTTAACTGAGGATATAGTTTGTTTTGGTCATCAAATTGTTCACCTTGGTTTTTAGGCATTAGCAAAAAGCTATGGTCTGAGACTTTTTGGAGATTTGGTTTGGCAACAAAATACAAACCATGATCAGTTATCAAAGACTCTGACCAAGCTGATCATGCTGAAAATCTGCCATTTTTATTTATTTTATGCCTCTGCCCATTTTGAAAAGCCTCATGCGCACAAAACGTACATCCTTGGAAAGTCGTGGTGCAATTGTGGTACACAGATACATGCTATATTTAACTGTGCTCTTGAAAATAATTGCAGTTTAGCCAAGTGCATCAGTGCTGAATGCAAAAAGGTTGACTAGCAAGGCTAGCAGCCATTTATATCTCTGGAGACAGGCATTCAGAGATGAGGGCTGGACTCATTTTTTTCATATCACCGCCCACGTCACGGCAACAGAACAGGTGGTCCAGTTGACAAGTGGTCGGAGACAGAGTGACGTCAGCAACTGCCATCCGACTAACTGCTCAAGCTGCTGATAAACCCGAGGAGACACAACTCAGCCATCCCTACAGATCCTCGCCCCTGCTGGGATGTAAATTTAAAGCTCCCGATTTTCCGGATCGCTCAGTGTGCAACCCACTGAAGCCCGGTGTAAACGCAAATGATTCACTCGTGCCTTTCAACTGCACTGAGCGCGACAAGATTTCTGAAGAAAGGGCAAAAGTCTACTTAACTCAATCGACCAATCAGCTGCTGGGAAGAGTGAGAGTGATGTAGAACATTGACCAGCGCAGATAAAGCAAGGATGACATAAGATTCCATAGCCTTTTTTGTACTGTATGTTTAACCAAAATTGACTTGCTTATTGACAGATAAACAAGGCGAAAGCCCATTAGGGACAAACACAAACACACGCACGTATACACAAAAATCAAGTGATGTCATTATTGTATGAATATTATATACAGTATATATTTCATGTGTACATACATACATACAACCATACACATATATATATATATATATACAAGAATGAATATACTGTATTTGTGATGTTCCTACATTAGTCCTTCGTCACACTTGGTAAAAATCTGATAATGGCAATTATTATGAAAAACTCAGAATTGGTACAACTGTAAAACCCTGGAGGAAACCTCAGAGTCACAGACTTATCTGTCAACCAAATGGGGTGCGAAATCAGTAGCGTATGCAATTACTTCTTCAAGCGAACCCCCTTATTATCGGTGCAGCACAAGGAGACAAAGAAGCTTGTATCGGCCTCATTAATGAGGAGCACAACGTGGGAAAGTCAATGGGGCTTCAGTGTTGCCAAAGGCCAAAGATAGCCCTTTAGATTCTCTGAAAAACAGGTGCATCTTCTGGAATGCCAAAATAGGCAGAAAAAATAAATAATAAAATATTGTAATGAGTTCTCTGTTGCTGTTGGTCTGGTAATTGTTTATTAGAACTTAAGGTTAATAGCTAGGAAATGTGAGCTGTCCCTTTTTGTATATGGCTACAGTGATGGAAACAACAATTCAGGGCGACGAGTCTTTGGCATGTACTGACATCCCTTCCAAAGTTAGACAAATGTCTCAGATTTTCAGATACAAACGTACCAATCGACCTCCAGTCCTGCTGCAGTCACATCTCTGCAGCTCTACTGTAGAAAAATAATCTTCCAGGTAACGGCCGGCATGCGCTCACACTAGACAGTGGCTGACAGTGGTGTGTTGACACTCAACTATAGACCAGACCTGGGTCAAATACGTATTTGTTTTGGATTCAAATACTTTTCTACGCTTTACTGATCATGTCTGGTGTATTGGAACCAATGAAATACTCTCAAAAAGTGCAAAAACCCCGCCTTCTGGTCATACTGGCAGGCTCAATTACATCAGGCAAGGTCAGTAGAGCACAGAAAAGTATTTGAATCCAAAACAAAAATACATATTTGACCCAGGTCTGCTATAGACTGGTCCTGGCTCTAAATACATCCGTACCTTCAGTTAACTGTCTGACCTAAAGACACCCGGGTCCATTTGAAACATTGACATTCTGATTCCTCTCTGGTTCTTGTTTTCGGCACAGATTTGGGATTTATCACGATGTGAAGTCAAACCCAATCCTCAACGTGGACTATTGGCACTGGTGCCTTATCTTAGATCATATCGCTGGGTTTATTGTGGAATAAACATCATTTTTTGTTAACAGTTGATAGCACTGTCATTCTATCTAAAAATATAAAGGCACACGGTAGGCACAGTACAGCAAAGACCAGAAAAGAGGTGTAAAAAAAAGGTGTAAAAAAACAGCAAAAGACTTATAATGTTTAGATTATCCACGCAATTCATATGAACGCTACTGCTTAGATTATAAGTATAAAATCAGCTAAATGGATTTTCCTTCATGGGCTCAGGTTATGTTATGTCGTGTCCATCATTTTGTTCTTCAACAGCTTTTGGGAATACAGACGTTAACATAAGGTGGTCTAAAAAGGTTGAGCAGATTTTTAAAAACTGATCATCCCCTGAAAGTCTTCTCCTTTTTGTGAAATATTAATTGTACTCAACTTAATCAAACCAAACAACTATATGTATATTATAACCAGAAGGTCGTAGGTTAGCCTCCGAGATTGGACACTGTCCTTGTTCTCAGCAAGGTATCTCTTTCAGATACATACAGAAAACTGCACTTCAGTATATATCCAGATTTATAAATGGATGCAATGAAAATGCTATGTGTAAAAAAAAAAAGAAAAAAAAAAAGTTGTGTAAGTCGCTCTGGATAAGAGTGCCTGCTAAATGGCAGTCATGTAATGTATATCCCTGCACCAGTCCCTCATAGCTCTGTGCCTCTCAGCCTACAGAAAGCATGCTCACAGCTCCCAGCCCAGACAGGTGATAGCATTCTGCTACTCAGCACTGAGATCTATACAGGGAAAAAAATCTAATCTCTCTGATCTCCTCTGTGCTCATTCTGTCCACGTTATTTTAAAGTGGAACGCAGGTAACCATCACGACATACAGCACATTTCACCTGGGCACCTTTTCTAAGCGAAGGAAAGAATGTCCTACCTCATCTTCTGATCCAGGTGGAAGATGCTGACGGAGTGGCATTCTGATCAGGGCTGGAGAGGAAGAATGGGATCGGAGACCGAAGGAACTCTCCTCCTTTTGTGCTGAAATTGTTTAGAATGGGCATGGTAGGGGGGTGGAGGAGGGAGAGCAAACCTGCTTTAAACAGGCTCCCCTTTGTCCCTGTCACATTGTTTGCAATACATCTCGCAGCACGTTAATCCAAGGTACCTACCACTCACACGATCTCTGTCTGTTTCTCTCTCTCTCTCTCTCTCTCTTTCTTTTCCTCTCTCTCTGTTTCTCTGTCCCTCTCAGTGCGTCTCTCTCTTACTCATTTGCGCTCTCTCTCTCTGTGTCTCTCTCTCTCAGTCACACACAGACACACACACACACACTCACACTCACAGAGACACAGACTCATAGACACACACACACTCACGCACAGACACACACAGACAGATGCACTCACACACACACAGAGACACACAGACACACACACACACGGACACACACACACACACACAAAGACACACAGTCACATATACACACACTCACTGAGACAGACACACACAGAGACACACGCACAGATACACACACAGTCACACACACACACACACACACACACACACACAGACAAACGCACAGACACATACACACACTCACAGAGACACACACACACACACACAGTCTTTCAGTAGGGTACCTCAGTTTCTTGCGGCAGCCTTCTCTCATCCCCAGCCCCCCCCCCCCCTCGGCCCCTCCCTGACTTGTGTTAATTGATCATGAGCTTGATTACACAACATTAGCTTCTGTAGACCAACCAGAAACAGAAAACTGAAGGAAATATAATAACACAGGCTAATGGGTATTCTGTGTGTATCTCTCTCTCTCTCTCTCTCTCTCACACACACACACACACACACACACAAACTCACTCTATCGCCACTGGCTCTCTGTCAAAAGTGAAGTATTGCAGGGTTTCTCAATTCTAATAAACAGTATCACACCTAGGAAACAAGAGTTGTGACTGATAGTGATTCACATATTAAAAATTCAAATTTTGGTCACATTTTGGAGCTGTAATGTTTATAGCCAAGTCCTTTTGAATGTCGCCAATGAATATATATCTTACTTTTCACAGATGTATTCAATTTTTTAACCTCTACAGCTGCATCAACCTGCTTTAACATCAAGCTACATACACAAAATTGGTCACTTAACTATTTTATTTTCTAATTAAGTTAGTTAAGGCCTTGAGAACAAGGTGCATGGATAATATAGGTAACCACTGGTACTGAAACACACAGAAAACCAGCAGACACTGGCCCTCCAGGACTGGATCCTGACACACATGATCGAGGAGATTGGTCAGTAATTTTCTGAACGTATTATCAGGGTGAAGATCAATTTTAGGGTGAAGCTCCTCTCTACAATGTGAGTTCTGGAGCCTGAAGACAATGACAAGAATAAAACTTTATTGCTATTTATTTGTTTATGCCAGGACAGTGACAACTCACTTGTTAATGTTTGTCAGAAGTGACAATGAAAGTGAATAATGAGGTTTTTTTTTTTTAGCGCATTCATTCATAGAATGGAGTGGGGAAGCTGAAAGGGCTAGTGCTGAAAGATGTCGGGATTTTTCTCGTCCAGGCAGGTACCTGGCACACAGGTGACGCTCGCGGTGGCGGTGGGGTGCGTGCCATCTTTCCCACTTTCTGCCAGCAGCGGATGTTCTCAGACTCTGACTGTGCGCCCATCTGTGCTGTTCTCCCTCCCAGGAAGGTTCGCCTCCCAATGGTACCACCCATTTTTATCCATTCATTTTGTATGCTAACTGATATATGGACTACATTTCCCACATCCCCTTGGATAATAACTTTTTTTTTTTAATTCTTTAATTTAATTTTATTTTATTTTATTTATTTATCTTAATTTTTTTTTTTTTTGGGGGGGAGTATGCTTGTATCTAATTATCCCCAGTGCATTACAATACTTTTTTTTTCTTTTACTGAATTATTTTCTATTCAGGTTTTTCTTATCATAATTTTAATGTTCACTTTCAAGTAGTGCGAATGGATATTATTTCTGTCTGCAGTTAATCCATTAAAATCCATTTTGCAAATTATTTCATATACTCATATTTCAAATACATATATTTTTGTATTTATATTTCTACTTGATTCATTAAGTGATCTGACTCAGAACTGTGTCAAATTAGCTTTTGATTATTCAGCTCTTCAATTTATGGCAGAAAACGTAGATTCATTTTATAATGAAATAGCTGCCCTCTAATTAACATGTAATTTGACCAGCAAAATTGATTTAAATGAGAAGAATATTACCCTGCTTAAATATCTTCCCTTAACTAATTTGAATTGCACTGTGAGCGATTAAATTTAGTTAAGGCAAAAAGAGACTCAGGCTGGAATATATACATCATAGGAAAACGTGTTTCTTCGGAAACACGTTTAAAATTATTATTATTTTTTTAAATCCTTTATGAAGTGTCTTGTCAGATGACTCTGTCGCAGACTACTTGAGTCTGGTTACCCCAGCAACAAGCAGGCTACTTGGAATGCACACAGTGTCTCAACGTGCACGGAGCAGCTCCTAACTCTCTGTCTCTCTTAATAATAAATCCATCCCTCTCTCCTTCTCTCTGACTCAAGATAATTTTCCATTTCTCCCCCCCCCCCCCCCAACCCCACCCCACCCCACCTCTTACACTTCTGTCAAGGATGCAAACTATTATGATGAGTATGATGTTTTCCATGAGTGTTGCAGCAGTTATGTTAGAAGAATTCAGAATGAAACCAAAACAATGCTTATAAATAACTGCCAATAATAAAATAAATAACAATTGTATTAAGACATATTAAAATGAATTCTGACTCATTAATATATTATTTGTATATAAAAATCCTCGTAGCAAATATCCCAGTTTGTTGAAATAAAATAACTCTTGGCCTTAAAAGGACAGGGGATAACTAAAATCTACGAATATATTTTTATTTGACACACTATGTAGTAAGCCAGTAAGAACTCGGAAGTAATTCAACCCATTTTTAAAATTTTCTTTAATTACAGTTTCAGAGAATGCAGTTGCCTGAATCTATAAAATCATTTTTCACCACTGGTATTAAACTGGCACACATAATCAGACACATCATGTCTGTTTCCAGCATCCTTCCCTTTTTCCCTTTTTTTCCTCCTCTTTTTCTTCTCACCTTTGTTTATTTTTCTAAGGGTTAGGGGAGTACAAATCCTTGTGCTTTCAAGCACACACACGCGTGAGCTTGGAGACGAGAGTTAGGACACGAATTTCAGCTGTGAGCAGACAACCTTGTCCCCGTAGGAGAAATGAATGGATTTAGTTTCTTTGACTAGCGGCCTTGGTCTTTACCTCAGACTAGATATAGTCTAGATATATACTAGAATAGAATACATAGGGGCAACCAGTCCAGGGTTTATCCCTGCCTCTTGCCCCAATGAATGCTGGGATAGGCTGCAACCCCCTAATCGCCTGCCCCCCCCCCCCCCCAAATGACCCTGACCTGGCATAAATAGGTTAATTAATGGATGGATGGATGGATGGATGGATGGATATCAAATACATTACATACATACATTTAATTTAAATACATACAGTTTACTGTAAATAATGTTCATATTTGAATCAGGACTGAGGTCAATTCCAGTTCAGTTCGCACAATTCAGAAAATGAGTCTTCGCAGCATATTATATCACATATCATCTCATTAAATTCCTCTCTCATTGCATTCCTCTCTCATTGCATTCCTACGGCGGTTTCTCAAGTTTCCTTTCTTATGCTTTCCCCCACCCTTGGAATGCCCAGCCGTGGCCAGGCCCCACCGCTAATTGCCGTAGTCGATTCAAGAAATGGCCGACAAGTACGTGAGGCATCCTCGTCAGGTAACACCTCCGCTTCTTTTCATGCCGCGGTTGACCAGGTCGGCTCACAAAGACGTGAGCTGCAGGAGGACCCTTTTAACGAGGACGAACTGCAATCAGCCAATTAACCACCACCGCAGCGTAGTACAATGGGCAAGGAACTTGTCTTGTAACCTGAAGGTTACGGGTTTGATTCCCGGGCAAGGACACAGCCGTTTTATCCTTGAGCAAGGTACTTAACCTGCATTGCTTCAGTATATACCCTGCTATGTAAATGCTATGTAAGTCACTCTGGATAAGAGCATCTGCTAAATGCCTGTAATGTAATGTAATGTGTGCAATTAGATGATTTCTCAGCCGACCGAAACACTACACAGTTGAATGTTCAGTGTTAAATGCATCGTTATAGAGTACATACGGCCCCAGTTGGACTCATACATACTCTGTTAGAGTTCAGTTAACCCTGGACATTTTACAGTGTAGGGCTTATTGTGTTTGGCCCTGATAATAGATTGTGGGGCCGATCCATGGAACTGTGCCTTATCAGGATGAGGAAAATATAATAATTTTCTGATAATGGCGTTCTCTTTAATTACCTTGCTTACAAGATATTTGTTCATATTAAATGTTTTTTTTTTTCCTGAGGGGGAACTGTTTCATGTATCAACATTTCCGCTTGATATTGCAGCCGTGCCTGTCCCCACTGTATCACCGCCCCCTCGAGAAAAACAGGTCCCGCGGTAGATTTCAGCCCAACCTGTGCTCATTTAACGCACGCTGTCACTCCGGATAAGAGCCCCCGGCGCCTATTTGTTTTCGCTCTTGGGGCAAAGCGCTGTCAGTTTTGATTTCTGTTTGCTTTGCATCCGTCGTGCCGTCTTCTTGACAAAACACATTTCTGCATCCCCGAAACTAGCACTGATGTTCTCCACTTATTGCAAGTCGCTCTGGGCAAGAGCACCTACTACGCAGACGACGGCAGGGTAGCATAATGGGTTAGGGAAGTGGGCTTGTATTTAAAAGGCTTGCAGGTTTGATGCTGTTGTACATTTGAGCAAGGTACTTAACCCAGAAAATGTCCAGCTGCATAAAGGAATTGTATTTTTTTTTTTTTTTTTAATCAGTTTAAGTTGCTCTAGATAACCGCTTCATCTTCTCAAAAGTTTTTCATTATATTTTTTTATTATATTATATGTCTACTATGTGCGTATTGAGATATGAAATTATAACTGGGCTGCAGTCCATTTATTGTTTCTCCATTTTAACAATAGAATTTAGTAGATGTTCTTATCTTGACCAAATTACACAGATTACATGTTTTAACATACAAATATACAAATAATATTGCAGGATATTTTTAACTGAAGCAATTCAAGTTAAATGCCCTGCTCTGTGATACAACCAGCTGGTATTCAAGCCCACTTGAGTTACAAACCCTGTCCTTTAATCATTATACTACACTGTCTAGCATATTTAACCTCCTGACACCCAGCAGAATTTTTGTTGAAATGTACTTTAGATTTCTTTGACATAATACAAGTGTGTTGGAGCTGGATTACAAAACCACGTTGCAGTGAAAATAATTTCAAAAACACAATTTAATTTATTTTCATTGAACCTCCCTTGTAGCGTAGGTTTCAGCATACCGACATATCTGGTTCTTATGATTAAGACCAGAGACTCACATCCACTGCAGGCGACAAAAATGATCATTTTCGTGTCTGGGGATAACTGCAGAATAGATAGCTGCAGTTAGATGGAACGTAGAAAGTTCAAAAATAAGAGAACTAGCTCAGGAGTTAGAACTCTGATGGGGAGCGATTTTTCTTTCCCAGTCGATATGGGATGCAGCCGGAATCCTTCCCTTTAAGCAGCTGATGCTAAATGGGTTGCCATCTCTTATGAGGTCTAGGTGATGGGAAAAGTTGAAAGACATTGTCAGCCTGCCACAGAGCACACATCTGTGTATTGACAGAATCTGAACTCTCTGCTATCTCTCTCTTTGAAGGAAAGAAAGTTCAGTTATCCTGCTCAGTAATGCCATCGGCCTGCTACGAAAGATTAAAAAGCTGAGAACTTTAAACGACAAAGTCTTTCACAAAATATTTGTATAAAATAAATAAGTTGTATAACGACAGGCTGAAAAATAATAATAATAATAATAATAATAAGGGGAAACATTTCTAGACCTTGTCAGCCATTAAGCATGGGGGTTGACCTTTTACGCTTTGGGGAAAAATTGTTCTGGTGGAAAGAAGAATGGATTCAACTAAATATCAGTTAATCCTAGAAACAGATATCCCAGAGTCAGTGAAGGAAATTTAGCTAAAGAAACCTTGGATATTCCAACAAAACAATGATCCAAAAATTTCTGAACAAGAAGGGCTCGGCAAAGGAAGAGTGGATAATAAATCACAAAAGCAAGAAAAAAGACTGTAAATGATAAGTAATTGTGTATTAAAATTAACAGAAAGATGTCATCTTTAGCAGATAAAACATTCCCCTTTTTTCAGGTATGCAGTCAGTTTGTTTGGCATTTGTTTATTTTAACCTTTTTTTGCATAATTGGTCACATGCTTGTTTTTGCTTTGAAAGGCAATTGTCTGGGCAGGGGTGCAAATAAGATGGGATAAACAGACCCCCCCCCCCCCCCAGGTAAAAAAAAAAAAAAGAAAAAAAACATCTTGTGGGACTGTGTGAGGGTGGGGCATTGTTCTCACCATTCCAGGCCAACAGCATCTGTCAGGCCCCTGCATTGCAACACCAATCAAGTGATGCTGTTGCCACAGCAACGGCTGCCGAGGTAGAGAGGAATTTGATGGCGGGTAACGCCGCAGCGGGCCCCGTTTTATTCCCACCCCTCTGAAACTCTGTTAATCTTTCTTCTGGTTGTCACGGTTTCTACGAAAAAAAAAAAAAAACACCCTGGAATTTTCCACTCACCAGAAAAATCCAACCGGCAATTTATCGCGAAGGCGCTCGACAATTTGCGCGATAACAGGAATTGCGCTGCTGGCAATGCAATTTGCAATCTAGCTGACGGCATGCTTAACTGTATAAGCTGCACTTTTTACGGATGGAATAATACTGCTTCAGCCGAAGCAAGCAGCCGCCTGAATGTCTGTAATGTCTGTGCCAGGTACCTGGCTGTATTTGTACTGTTTGTTTTAATTAGTTATTGTGTGTTTAAATGACAAACCACCCAGGAATCCCCCGCTACAGCGAATACGCTCATTTCAAATACTCAGCTTAAAACATTAAAATGGTATCAGCTTCCTTCTGCCAGTCCCATTATTATTATTATTATTATTATTATTATTATTATTATTATTACTACTACTACTACTACTACTACTACTGTTAAGCTGTGATGCCTGTAACTGGAGTATTCTAGTGTGTCATGATGCAGGTTCATGTTTGAGGATTGTGGGTTGAAATTGAAAAAAAGAAAGAAAAAAAAAATCACAATTTTTTGTCTACCTTGTGTTTGTACTTTTCTGTGGGTCCGCCGCTGTGCCTCGGAGAGAACCGTAATCGTCTTTCGGTCGTCTTTCCCTGCTCTGAACGCAGCCAGCGGCTGGAATCTGTGAACATGACCAAGAGTGCAATTACAGTACCATAACGGTGACATCGTTGTTGTTCCCGGAGCATCCTGGTATACACTTTTCCCTCCATTTTACTGGCCTGCAAACCACGCAACTTTCAGGCCGGTTGACAGGAAAAAAAAGGCTCTTTTATAACAAGACCAGGTTAAAGCCTAGTATATGGCTGGACCTAACACACGCGATCCAGCCGACCCATGGTGTGACTGCGTAACTCAGCCGACCAATGGTGTAACTTCATCACTCAGTCACTCAGTCACTCAGTCACAGACACTCATGTTTGTAGGGCTGGCCCCGCTGTTGCGGTCCAGCCAAAAATAAATAATTCCCCCCCGCCCACCCCACCCCCCCAACCCCACCCCACACACTGCATGTCATTTTAAGGGATAACAGAGAAGAGCACTAGCTGGGATCAGAAGGTTCCTGTAAAATAAATGGGTTTCATGTTTCACATAACAGTGACATGTGAAAATGCATTTAGGGTTTTTGCCTGAAAATGAGTTTCTGAAATATATCCTTGACATCCTTGACATCCTTATTAAATTCAATAAGAACAAACCACAGAACACTGAGTTTTCAGAGTCAAACCAACTCTCACAGAATACATACTGTATGGTCCCAACTGGACTCGTATGTACTCTGTCAAGAGTTAAATTAACACTGGACATACTTATTGTGTGTAATTCGAAATAACATAAAATTTTATTTTTCTCGAGTGGATGAAAAAGGGGGAGGGGAGAGAGTATGGCAGTTCTGAGAGCAGTGACACTGCCTCCATCCTGCTCTCTCAGTGATGGTCTGCCACATAGTGCGCCCCAACAGACTCCCTGCCCCCCTGCGAGTGGATTATCTTTGCACCACGCAGTGCGGCTCTTGGGAGGACGGCGGAATCCGAGGCCAGGGCTGGTCTGGGATCTGTCATGGGGGGCGGGGGGGGCTGGGGGGTGGGAGGGGGGGGGTGCAGTGAACAGCGTGAATCTGACATTTAGAAGCACCTTCCCATCTGTGCAGTGTGGGCTTGGACGGCACTGTTACGAAACACAGAAAGCACCTCATTTGCAGGCTCCCTGGCCTGGTAGTGGCTCTGGCTGAGACGTTCGCACTGGTCTCAGCTGTGCACTGGGCTGACGTGCGACTGTGCCGGCCGGGGGACTCCCAAAAAAAAGGAGAACACAAAAGGAGAACCGCAGCACAGAATAGCCAGAAAAAGTCCAGCAAAACATTTACTGTAACCGTCTCAGTAATGTCCTATTCAAAAAACACAGTCCCTCAAAACAAGAAATATTTATTCATACAGAATGAACTCAACCAGCAACATATTTTTTAAGGAAGTATAACTCAGATGCAAATGCTTTATTAAGCAATAGCATTAATAACACAGGATTATGGGACCCATGGATGACTTACATGGAATCTATTTAATTTATTAACTATTTTTATTTTTTTATGTTTATCTCTGTATTTTTACTTTGTGGGGTGAGAGTAATGTTGGGGAACCTATCTCAGTGTGGGAGGGAAAAGTAGTGTGTATGTACAGTATGTGTCAAATGTAATATCTATTGTTATAGAACTGGTTTTATGTTATGTTATGTTTTGTTATACTGTGAATATGGAAAATGAATAAACAGAATTTTCAAAAAAAAATTAAATGAATAAAATAACACAGGGTTATGATGCAGCGGCAGCCGAAGTGGAACTGACACCTGCAGTCTTTTGAACATTCAGGTGAGCTCTGATGAAATTCCAACTGATACGGAAGAGACGAGACTGAATAAGGAACGACACGCGTACAGCACAGCTGGAGGACGCAGGTGAAGACCCAGAAAAATTTAGCTTCAGACGCAGATTTGTTCTTTTGGAACTTTCTGATTAATTCCATGTCTGGGTAATTGCATTGTTTTGCATTCATTTGGTGGAGTGGCTCACAATAAAGGAAGACATCAGCACATTTGCCTAAATTATATGAGCAACGATGGCTGATCTGGCTAACAGTACACCCAAACCAGTAATTGTTCAGGCAACATCTATAAAACTCTAAATGTATAGTAATTTAACTAGAATCTTACCACAAATCTTACAATAACATCCATAACAAGCCAGAGAAAACACGGAACCATAAAAAAAAAACTACCATAACAACTTGACTTAGTTAAAATAGGGTAGAGACCCAAGAGGCAGTCTGAATACAAAGTGTGTTTTGAATCCTCTGCCAATCACAGGAGCTGACAATCAGCCAATCAGAGGAGCAGAGGGGTCAAAGTTCACCGCTGCAAACCCTGCTGAATGCAAGTCGTTATAGCAGCCATTGTTGTTTGTTCATTGTCCCCAGCACAGATTATTAAAATTACAGTTTTCGCCATTCTAAACGCTGCTGAAGAATAAAAAGACGACATCATTTTTCCTTTCTCCGAACACAGTTTAGTCTGCAAAGCGCAGTTTGCAAAGCAACCTACGCGTCCACCATTTTGACCGTTTTTAAAATGTTGACGATTTTCTGAGTCACACGGCTGAATTAAGGAGTCTGTCCCTCCTTAAGCACACAGATGGTTGAGTGGGAGTTACACAGCTACTGCCCAATGAATCCAACACTAATTATTCAACTTGCATGCCTAGTTTGTGGATAAATTCACTTCAAGCAGCTCTATTAAAGGCAGGTTTCTATTTCTGCGTTTAAGGCTAAAACTCAGCATTTACTATGAGTTTACATTACATTACATTACATTATAGGCATTTAGCAGACGCTCTTATCCAGAGCGACGTACAACAAGTGCATAGGTTTCATGATGTAGAGGCGCAAAAGAAACACTAGAGTGAAGTAAGGATCGTAGTGCCAGAAGTGACCACATCGATCAGGACTCCAACCCTGTAGAGTAAGCGTGCTCTAACTATGCTACATCCACTCAAACCCATTTACCACCACATCTCCAACTGCCTCATGCAGTTACCCTTATGGTGAATGTTTATGTACTGATTTATTCTTTAAAAAAAAAACAATCTGGCACCCAACACAGGGCTGAGCGTACCCAATTCCCACCCTAATTTGGAATGTCCTATTGTCTCCCCAGCCGTGCTCATGGAGCGACCCCCGCTGACCAGGACACCTGGGTATCACACCTCGATGCGATCCCACGCTTCCCCCCTCGAAGCGCACGGCTCAGCCGTCGGTTTGTGGTTCGCGTGCTGATTACTGCTATTATCTGCCACGCTGTTGAGGCGCCGCCGGCTTTTGCCTGTCGCTTAAGCCTTCGCGGACGCACTTTTGTAAGGCACCGCGTTAGACGCTGTGTTCCTAAATGGAAAACGCATTGCAGGCATTACGGATCAGAGCAAAGATACTTTCGAAGAGGATGCTTAGGGGATTGTAGAGCAGGCGACCTCCGGATAATTGCCCCCTTTTTTTTTTACAGACGGGGGAAGCGGTGGAGGTCGATGTCGGAGACAGAGAAGAAAAAAAAAAACGAGTTCTTGTATTATGTACGATTTCCCCAGCTTCAGAAGGCTTTAGATACAGCCTCCTGCAGAGGAACCAGATGGATAGTGCACTCAGGCTTCGCCAATTTATACTCATCTACATGCACGGGTGCGATATCGCGGCCGCTGACAGAAGCGAGCCAGATAGGCCTGCCACAGCTCTAAACCTCCACATGCCCACGTACCACACGTGTGTGTGTGTGTGTGTGTGTGTGTCTGTGTGAGGGGGCGTGAGTTTGTGTGTGTGTCTGTGTGTGGGTGTGGGTGTGGGTGTGGGGGTGTGTGTGCATGTGCGTGTGTTTGTGTGTGTGTGTGTGAGTGTGTGTGTGTCAGGGGGCGTGAGTTTGTGTGTGTGTCTGTGTGTGGGTGTGGGTGTGGGGGTGTGTGTGCATGTGCGTGTGTTTGTGTGTGTGTACATGTGTGCACACATGTGCCTATATGTGTGTGCCTGTGTGTTTTATCAGTTTCCATAACGGAAATTTTATTTGCTTTTTGAATTTTCTATTCACTTTCTCTTCATTAACTGCCAAAACAAATCGTACCATTAGTCAGCTGCAGAGCATTCATTGTTTCTAAAACTACAGCAGGGACAGGTTTTGCAACTGCAAATGATATGAATAATAACCGCAGAATAAATTCATAATTCATGAATTCACAAATTGTCCAAATAATAAAGCAAGAGAATTAACAACAGAAGGAATGTACCGATTTCTTTGCCAGCCAATTGGATGGATTTCAGCTGTTATCCAGCGCGGCAAATGCCGGTATTGCTAATGAATGTGTTTTTTTGTACAGCAGCTCAGCTGGTGGACCTGGGGAGAAGTTCACGGTGCCGGAATGCACCTGTTTGGGACAAGAGTGCGGGCTTGTCTGTCACCTCCCAGACTGACAGAAGGTGTTTCAGTGTGGAGACGGGCTCACAAAATCAATCAGATTTTTTCCAATATCCATAAATCAGGTTTAAAAATTGGCTTAATTATTAAATTATTACAATGATAATTGGAACAGCGAAATACTACCGGTGAAATTGGGATACTTTTATGAAAATGCAGGATGATTTTTTGAGAAGCATTGCTTTCCAGTTTGGGAGAAAAATATACAAAAATTGGGTTTAAAAATTGACTTTAAATAGAAAGTATCGCAAAAAATCCTGCTGCATTTCCATAAAAGTATCCCAATTTCACAGGCAGTATTTCGCTGTTGCAGTTATCATTATAAAAATGTAATAATCAAGAACTGTGAATAATAATATGGCTCTAAAGTAAAAACACAGATATATATGAAAATATAAATATTAATGATAATTATGTCTCTCTGTCAGGACCAGGGTTAACAGTTTTTTGTCAGTAGTACGGAAGCTTTGTAAAATACATAGTCAGGTATAGGGATCTCTTGTTATGGATATTAAAAGCATCCCTGCTACTGATCGTTCGGGTTTCAGCTCTTCTCACTGGCCAAAGACACGGCCATCTTGGCTCTCCTTTGCCTGAGCGCGAAGACTGAGCCTGCTCTCTTTGGCTCAGGACAAAATAACATGTCAGTGCGTTCCGGGCAGGCCAGGAGGACAGTGTAAATGGGTTGAAATTTTGAGGAGATGACTCCGAAATTCGCGGACGGCACCCCGCCCCGTCGAGGGGCGAACGGCGCGAAGGCGCTAACGAGATGCTTCAGAGGCCCACCTCTCCTTCCGCGATCCCGTCACCCCCTCTTTCTGAGATCCACTTATCCGAGACCTCTCTCCTCCTCTGCCTCCTTCGCTCCCTCGCTCTCTCTTCTCTCATCTCTGTCTTTCTCAGTCTACCCTGAAGACCTCTTTTACGAGCACATGATGAGGGCTTCTGCTTTTCCAGAAGACTATTTTAATCTTTTTTTTTTTTTTTTTTTCCACATTCAGAAATACCTTCCGATCCATGCTATCATATCTGTAGCCAACTGATGACAAAAAAAGGGACCGGAAAAAAAGAGTGCATAAAATCCTTGAAGTCTTAAAAATCTATATACTACAGATTATATACTATATACTATACTATATATATATTACCTCAAAAAAATCTCATAAACTTTTTTTTAAAGGAGAGCAGGCAAGCTCCTCTTCCCCTTTCCCCATATTTCTTTTTTTTATTCAGACAGAGTAACAGATAGAGAAGGTATTAAGTGCCAGTTCAAGGTACAAACCCCCCCCCCCCCCACCACACCTCCCATGGGGGATTCACATATGGCTAAAGAGCAGGTCTCTCTACAGTTTATGCCTCACATCTTGCCAGACGTTTGGTTAAGATTTACCCAGGCGTTGGGGCACATTGCACAGACTGTACAAAAAATATGGACAAAGTGACGACACCCGTTGTCTTTGAAACCACGGAAGTCTCCAAGAAAATAATTACGGACTTCTTATTTTGACTGTACTGGCACCGTTGACTTACAATGAACCGGCTGGCTGAAATGCCTGTACTGGAGCCAGACGTCTCTCAACAGGACCAGGAAGTGAGCTTCAAAAACGCAGCTCGTTTGTGACCACTTGGCACACCGCTGCACTAAGAGCAAATGCTTTTTACAGCACGCTCTCCAACTAAAAGGCATATTCCTGAGTAGCTCCCTGAGTGCTACGCGCTCCTCTTTGCACCAATGTCAATGTGCGACACGGCTGCATCTTCAGCCAGAGAATGAGATGGCAAAATTGGCCATAGTGTTAGCCAGGGTAGGGAGGGAGGGATGGGAGGCCAGGATGACTGTGTCTCATTGATCACCAGCACCCTCTGCTGGTCACCAGGGTACTGCAGTTCGCTTGCTCAAGCTACACACACAAAGTGACTTCACCCCACAAAGGGTGATGATCAAAATTTGGATCATAGCGTGAAAAGGTGCGGCTTGCCGTCACGTGCTTCTGAGGAGAGCTCACGATTGGCTACTCCAATAAATGCGGCTGGAAACTGGGCCTTCCAAATTGGGAGGAGGAAGAATTTTTTTAAAATGTGGTATTTCTGGTTTGCTGAAGACATTTCCTTTGTTAGTTAGGGGAATCAAGGTGGAGGTGAGTCTCACAAACACACAGAGAGGTGAGAATGACGAGAACGAGGCGGTTCGACATGATTCATCCCATCAGTAATGTGGCCTGCGTGGCGCGGCGCGCCCCCCCAAAAATAAAATTTAAACAACCTGGCCGGAGGAGCTGGCGGCACTTTTCCATCATTAATGCAAAGCCCTGGAAAAACTCCCAGCCTGCCTCCTGGTCCGCCTGTGGCTTCCTCTGCGGGTAATCAAGAGAGCCAAAAAACACCCTCAAAGAACCCGATGCGTGATAATCAGGCCAAACAGCCACCAGTGAGCCTCCAGGAGAGCGATGGACAAGGGAAGTCACCCCAGGGCAGCATCAGCTAGACTTAATATATTTTAATTTAAAGGTGCCTGTACAAGTCATTTTCAATTCACCGGGGGTCTCCTCTGTCGAGCCTGAATATAAATTTTTTTTTTTTTTAAAACATGCCAAGTATTGTAATGCAGGAAAATTCTTCTGAGAAATACACACCTAGCTGATTCGTCTTGAATATGAAGCAGTGGTTTTGCTGACAAACTCCCATTCCAGCCTTTCAAAACTAACCTGAACTGCTTCAAGAGTTACCCCCAGATAATGTGTGCATAATGTGTGGTCAGCCATCTGTCAGGACATGGCTGCTGTCGTGACACCGGCACCCGTGTCGCGACAGAGCATACATAAACCGTGAACGTCACACCTCATCCACGTGTTTTCTGGCACGTTTGTACTTTTTTTTAAACGCTAAACATATGCAGATTACAAACGTGCGCGATTTATATGTTAATAAGGCGCATCGATTTCTGCGTATTAAAATGCCGTCGGGCTTAAACAAGGCCATCTCGCAACAGAGCGCTCTTTCGAGGGAATTCGTCAGCGCAGCGGTGAAACAAATCCCCTTATTTAAGGGCATAAATCCGTACGACATGCTTCCAAAGCTCCAGGCCATTTTGTTTCCTCAACGGGAATCGCCTTCCTCTACATTCTTTTCAGGGAGCCCCACGATGTTAACATAAATTTAGATAAGTAAACACGCCGTGGATATTTATATCTACACATATCATCCAGTTTCACGTGGCTGCTTCGCACTGAATGTAGACCTGTGGCTGGCGACAGACGTCTTCAGAGCTGGAACACAGGAAAGCAAAGCAGAACCACTCCCGCCCAATACATCTTAATTATGAAATCTGTTTTTGCGTGTGCGCCTGCAGTACAGTTTAAACATTAATCCTGCAGCGCTGTGTGTTTTTGTGTTTGAAACAGAGCCATCTAGCCATCAGCCCAGACACGTCTCTCCGTCTCTCCTTCCATCTCTCCACACTATTTTACTTTAATACGTGAGGAGGAGTACTGCTATGACACTGCAACCGGTCTGCCGAATGGACCTATGTCCGATCCTAATTGAAGAACAATTCCCTGGATCTGGCCTGGATCTCTGAAATGCACTGTTCTTCCATAACCACTCAAACCGTCCACGGTAAACCAGCCCCAGCCTTAGCCCCCATACTCCTTTCAATGACAGGTGCAGCACTCTCATTTTCAGCCTCTGTCAAGTTTAAATGTAATTTATCTCAGTAATGTAGCCGGATGTTGACAGACTGTGGCTGGAGCTGTCACTGATCGGGCCATGATTTGCATTCCTTGTGTCAAAACAAAAATTCAACAGATCGTTGAATAGTTAGAACTGACAGCAGATTATTTTTATTTTGTATATATTTAGTTAACTGTACACCCCTCAGTTCAACTCTTAAAATCGCTTTGTTAGTCAGTGTCAGTTCCTCCAGCTCTTGACTGTCGCAAAATCAGTACAAAACGTTCCATTGTGCCGTACTTTTGTGCTGCGTACACGTATAATTACTGAACAGCATAAGCAGGAACATGTTTATTAAAAAGCAGATTATCGGTCCCTATCATTCCACCACTGCTTTTCCAATAAACCATTCATCCAGAATAACTTTATAACATCACATGTTTTGACTTCAGAAACAGTCCAAAAGATTTGGTGATCAGCTGCGGATACATATATATTTTAAAATAATTTTTAAAATAACAGATTTGAAGGTTGTTTTGCTCAAATGTGTTATAAAGTTAAATCTGTAGACTTCATTTTATGTTTGGAATAACTTACTTATTAATCTGCATTAAAAACACAACTTTCATGGGATGCTGTGGAGACTAATTAGCTTCGAGAACTGGCATGGCATGGGATCACTGTAGTATGGCACCACTACACAGTCTCCATAATTGTATGCTATATATAGTATAGTTTCACTGTAAGTCTCCATGACTTCCTATGCATCTTACTTCCTCCCACAATGCATTGCAGGCCCACTGAAATGAAGCTGCAAAAGGACAAGGTTCATGTCAAAACACATTTTCACAAGGTCTTGTTCACTAAGGCAAGTAGACATACTGGAAAAGGGAGATTTTCTTTAAAAACCTGGAAACATATAGCAAAATCAGCTTACATACTGTCTGGAAATCAAAGGTAATAAAACTACTTAAATATTCCTAGTGGGCAGTCTGAGGAAAATATCTGAGGCCCCATCATCAGCGAGTTGAACCAGTGCAGTGGCATGGGATGTCCACAAGGTGGAACCAGTGTGAGGGTTTTGTTTTGTTACATTTTTGTTGTTGTTGCATTTTTTGGTCCATTTCCTTCCCAGGTACACTTGGCCAGTTTAAAGGGCTGGAATTTTTTTAAAACGATGAAAAAAAGTGAAACTGCAGCTCAGAGACAGAAGTCCGCGTGACAGCGAATCAGTGAAAATACCAACGTGCGGATGCTGTTTAAGGTGCGATTACAAGTGCTCGAAACGTCTCTGCAGGTGTCTGCATAGGTACAGAAGTCTCACGTCGTGTCTTGTGATGCAGTTGTGTCTGAGCGCACTGTAACGTGCGTGCATGTTGTGTCCACAGCCACACTAAACATGGAGAAATTAAACCGTTTACCTCATGCACACACACAACGTTTCGACTCAATCACGTCATAATGCAAGGACCACGCAGGAAGGGGCGGCCTGTTCGCCAGTAGCTAAAGGTATTTCGGTGTTTCTTTGCCTGTTTGCGGCAGGTGCTTTCGAAGTGTCCCTTTGAGAGAAGTAGTGGACGCATGCACACATGCTCCTACAAGCGCAGATACGCTTCACAGAGACAGCCTGTTCATCCCGAAGGGTCCATCGCATTACTCAGCCGGGGCGAAACCACCTACGTTTTTGGGTTCCAGTTTGTCAGCCACTCGGATGGGGGGCGATGCGGGGGGGGGCGGAGGACAGTGAGGGCTCTCGTCTGGGGGTGCAGCGGTGGCTCTTGTAGGCGCCCAGTTGGGGGGTGTGGGGGGGGGGCATGGGGCGGGTCACTGCGCGGGGGTGCAGCAGTGGCTCTTGTAGGCGCCCAGGTGGGGGTGGGGGGGGGGGGGCGGGTCACTGCGCGGGGGTGCAGCGGTGGCTCTTGTAGGTGCCCAGGTGGCGGAAGCTGCGGCCGCACTGGTGGCAGGGGTAGGGCGTGGCGCCGCTGTGGATGCGCTGGTGCGTGTACAGGTTGCCCAGCTCCTTGAAGCGGCGGCCGCACTGCGGGCAGGCGTAGGGGCTCTCGCCCGTGTGCACGCGCTGGTGCCGCTTGAGCCCCGACAGCACCGGGAAGCCCTTCCCGCACTGGGGGCAGGGGAAGGGGCTCTCCGCCCCGCTGTGGCCCAGCCGGTGGCTCTTCAGCCGGGCCGCGTGCCGGAAGCGCTCCCCGCACTCCGGGCACACGAAGGGCTTCTCGCCCGTGTGGATGCGCTGGTGCTGCCGCAGGTTGCCCAGGTAGTTGAAGTGCCGGCCGCAGTCTCCGCACTCGTAGCCGCCCTCCACCTTCCTCTCCCGCGACGCCCCCCGCCCGGCCGCCCGCTCCTCGGCCCCGCCCCGCCTGCCGGGGTCGCCGCTGCCCTCGCCCGCCAGCGCCGCGGGAGGACTGGAGGAGGCGGACTGGACGGAGTGGAGGTTGCTGTCCCGGTGCACCGCTTTCAAGTGCTCCTCCAGAAACAAGGCGTCGGGACAGAAGGTTCCGCACAGGGGACAGAGGTAGGTGTGGGAGAATGGCTGACCTGGGGCGCAACAAAGAGAGAGGAAGGGGGAAAAGGTACAGAACGCATTCGCGTGTGGGACATCGAGAGACTCGCCATCGAGGGGCTCGTCATGAACGAAACGCTCACCTGTGTCCACACTCTCTGCGTGGTCGTCCGCCGCCACACTGTCGTCACCGTGCGGGGAGCCCTGGAGGAACTCGGGAGTGTTGGCGTGGTCGAGGGGGGTGGTGGGCTGGGACAGATCACGCCTCGTTCCCTCAGACTCATCCTCTTCCTCTTCATTCTCATCTACGGGGGTGCCGCTCTCACATTTCGGTTCCCTCCCACCTAGGAAAGAACATGGAAAAAGTCTTCTTTTCTGCATAAGCATGTGAGAGTAGGAGGTTATGAGGTATCTAGGGTGATTTTTCTAATTAGTTTAAGCTCACACACACACACACACACACACACACACAAGAAATGTAGTACGCACACTGCTTTTGGGGAAAACAGAACTAAAATAAAAGGGTATGTGGCAAAATTAATTGGACATTGATTGGGAATTGAGAAGTGTCGTTAAAACGAAATAAAGTCCGAAGGCTTTAACTTTCACACATGTGCTTTAATAACTTGTTCAAAAAGAAACTGGCAAGCAAGCATGCTACCTTTCAAATCCGACGAGTATTCCACTCCAGTTATCCATTCGTAATCATATATCCTTTTGCTTCCTGACGGCAACATGCTGAATATGTCCTCGGGGCTCGTATCTGTCTCCCCGTCTCCTGGTACCGCACTATTGATACCACTCTCCGTCCACAGGTTGACCGAGGCGTGCGGCTGCGGGTCATGTCGGCTGTCTCTGTCGTTACTGGACGGAGGGACGTTCCCGTCGCTATCCACTTCAGCACCACGCGAATTCTTGTCTTTCATCAGGTAGTCACAAATCGCATCTATATTCTCTTTTTTTATTCCGGGGGTTCCTGGCTTTGCTTTTTTTGGGTCACTGTTGTATTTATTACCCGGATGAAAATCTGATTTCCTCAAGGCAGCTGTCGCTTCGGCAATCATCGAGCCGGGAAACTGATCTCTCCCATCTCTCTCCACCGTCTCCAATCTCGCCTTTAAAATTTCAATTTCATCAGTTTTCTCTCGAAGCTCCATCTTAAGAACCCGTATTCGGACGCTGACCATCTTTCTGATTTCGGACAGGGCTGCTTCAAGCACGACAGAAATGTTCCTCCCGAGGTGCTCAGTAATGTCGCTCACGGAACTCAGTAACTCCTCGTCCGCTTCAAATTCTGAAAAATCTTCATCAAGCCGAGTAGGGGGACCTGTCGTATCCATGTAGCTGTTTTCGGGGTCGGAGGAGAGATTAGCTTCGGCGAAACAATGGGTTCGTTTTCGACTCATGGTCGTGGGCGCGTAGGCTACTGTGTGTTTTGGACGGTGTTGATAGACGCTTGGCTCAGACGGGCACCATCGAGTTCTTGCTGAAAATTATCTAGCAATACACCGACCGATTTCTGCCGTAGCGCCATCTGCCTATAGCTCCAGGAAGCTATTTTGTTGTAAATATGTCGGCGAAATGTTGGCCGTGGTTGTAGTACAGTATAACACATATTATTAGTGTTGTAATATAACAATTATGCTACAAGTAATGTACCCTACAAATAAACAGAAATATTTAGTTGACATTTCGAATGTGCCAAAGAGCAAACACGCAACGAGTCCAATGATAATTTCTTTTGAAACTTTATATCAAATATCTTTCCAAAATCGGTCTTGGTCCAAAATCAAGATTACTGTAAAATAAATACGTTAAATATAATTATTTGCCTATAATTACTAAAATCATGAAGAACACAACCCCCTTAAAATACATCTCAAAATAAAACAAGAATTAAATTAATAATAGTGAAAACACATTCAACAAGACAAATGGCTCATTTGTTAACATACACCAAGCAACAGGATATGGACCTTTTTCAAACAACATTATACAACAACGAAGACCCATAATTGTGGGATTTGGGAGACTGAATTTTAAAAAATGAAACCAAAGAGGGAAGCTAGACACTTTGAGAATACTTTAACAGATCTGACTAATTACAGTTGGTCATACTGAACAAAAGTGACACAGCAGAATTAAGCAAGAGGCACTTGCATCAGTAGACGATACATGATCTTTGGATTTACTTACATTTACATAATTAAATGCACTTAGTCAATCAGCTCATCGTAAGTGAGGAGTGGAAGGCATCTTGCAAAAACAAGTTGTTCGATTATATCATACGGTATTTTTAAAGGCATACTATGCAGGAGTTTCAACTTGAAAACATAAAATAACCATTTTACCTTTTCTAATTTTCATTTATGTCCCCTCATTCTACTGACAGAACTCAGCCTGAAGAATCTCTTGTAGTTCACTTTGTTGATCCCCTTTTACGAATTTAAAAGCCTCAATCAAATCACCCCCAAGTCTCCTTTTACTAAAGCTTAAAGAGTTTAAGTCTTCCCTCATAACCTATATTTTCATACCAGGTCATCTGAATGAACATAAAAATGGGCCTCAATGGGCCTTCTCCGCTCAGTCCAGGCTGCTGTAGAACGTGGCCTCCCTTCGGTGCTGCTGCACTGGCATGTCCCGCCGCGTATCCCTCAGCTTCTGCATGTCAATCTCCACCAGGGCCACGCCCACTTCCACGCCCCCGCAGTCGCCCATCACCGCCCCCCACGGGTCCACGGCCAGGGCGTGGCCGTACGAGGCCCTCTTGGCGTGGTGACTGCCCACCTGGGCGGCGGCCAGGACGAAGCACTGCGTCTCGATGGCTCGGGCGCGAAGGAGCACCTGTCGCGGTTAGCAGGAGTGCGCGCCCGAGGCGCAACCCGAATTAACTCAAAACACACGGGGAAACTTTAACCAACCAAGAGATGCCATTCAAACCTCACATAAATCCAGGTAGCAGTCTCAACAGAATTATGAATGCAAATCACATCACATCAATGCATATCTAGTACGCCATTGGTGAGTAAGCTTGATGGCAAAATGTTGTTTCCCAGGAATTATTCTATTATGAGGGGATAACCATTGCTGCTTTTACACTTGTGATTGTCTTTCTCCATTAGTAGAGACAGAGACTTATGAACTGATGTGATGCAAATTTCCATGCATGAGCTCATAATCTAAATGGAAAATATAAATGCCAGACCAGCACACAGATATCCTTGATTATCATTCACAGTTGTCATAACACTGCCAAGCATCTGATCGCTTGTATCCTGCGCTGTGTACACTGTTTTAACTCAACTGTACATCCATCCATTAACTATACCCGCTTATCCTGGGTAGGGTCACAGGGGGTGCCAGAGCCTATCCCAGCATGCATTGTGTGAGAGCCTCACCTCCCAGTGGGCTGCCCCTGTGGTCACAGTGAAAGCCGACGGATATGTGAGAATCTCCGCCCCCTGCCGCATGAGAGCCAATGACAGCTCCGGAAATCGCAGATCATAGCATACACCCAATCCCACCTGGAACGCAAGCAAATATATCCATACATACATGTGTACACAAATGCATACAAAAGACATGTCCTGTTGCTCACTTAAGTGTAGCCTTTTACAGTGAAATGCATGCGCGGTGACCTTGCCGATGGGCGTCTGGACAGGGGGGGTTAGGCAGGGTCCTGGGATGGTGAATGCACTCTCTTTCAGGGACACACCCTTTCCTGCCAACTCCACATCAAACAGGTGGCCCTTCCTGTACACCGACACTATATCTCCTAGAAGAAGAGGAACACTGAGAGGTAACTACAGCCAAGTGTATATATGTGAGCGTCTGTTTGCGTGTCTGTGGCTTGTGACTCTGAGGTTGTGGGGCACAACCACTGCACGCATAAACAAGGAACTTAACCTGAATTGCTTTGGTAAATACCTCACTGTGTAAATGGACTGTATGTAAGAAAGTACGCTAGAGCACGTACAGTAAGTCCATCTGGATAAGAGTGTCTGCCAAAGGTCTAAAATGTAAATGCGTGAGGTTGTCTGTACACAAGTGCATGCGTGCATTTCTCCATCTACAATTACTGTTATCGACACTGTTTCTGTGCAGTCAATACCCTGTGCGTCTACAATGACGTGGCTATTGTAGATCCGCCTGTCACTCTCCCAGCTTTCCCCTCGTTCATGAAATCCACCGAGCGAAAGCCAAACCTCCAACTTCCTGGAGAAAGAAATCAACAAGGAAGGATGGTAATTGACAGCAAACACTCCCTACAGTGCCAACCAAATAAAGTATGTGTGTGCCTCATTATATACAAAAATCTTAGTGCACATAGTCATGTCCTGCATTCCCATAGTTTTGGAAATGTGATCGGGTGAGTGTGCCTGTAACGCACCTGGCCAGCTCAGCGTAGCGTGAGATTGTCTCCCCTTCCATGCTCTCAGACAGCTGGAGGGTTTCATCACGACTGGACCCAATGTAGTCAAAGCCCTCTGGAAGGAAGACCATGCAGGCACCCCTCTCCTTTGCCTGTTCCACCAGTCTTTTGCAAGCTGTGAAGTTGGCCTCTTTGTCGGGGGTAGAGGTCACCTGACATACTGCTGCCAGTGGGATTGCGGATGACATTCTGGAAACATAATATGAATGTATCTACTTATTGTATGAATCAGCAAATTAAGGGAACATGTTCACTTTCGAGTGATAAACGCATCAAATAGTTCAAAAATATCACAATATATAAAATGGAACTCTCCCTCAAAGAATGTTAATACATGAGACAATCTTAGTCTTGGGGCTAGTTGTTGGCCAGAGCAGACAGGAAAGGTGATTTAGCACAAGACGTTTTGAATATGATGTATAGAATATGATGTATAGTCAGTATGATGTATGTACGGGGGGAGATCAGGACAGCATATTTGCTAAAACATCATTCTGATGTTTTATGATTTGGCTCGCACAGACCAAAAATAAATTAATATTAACGTGAGGTGCATGTTTAACTTTAAAATCGAGTCTTTATGAAATGAAGTCTATAAGTATATACGGCGTTGCAAATTTAACGAACAGTTCATTCCACAGCGAGGGCTCGAATGAAGTAGCCTAAATCACAATTTTTGCACTGTCATACCTGCACTGTTCTCCAATTAAACTCGGTGTCCTGGTAAGACGGTGCAACCACAAACCTCTTGCTTGGGTCCGTAAAATAACACTGAACGCAAGCATTAAAGGAATCGGTAGCCTACTAACCGCGTAGAGGTTAGCTTCCCTTGTTGAATTTCAGTCTGTCTTACTGGAATTGTTTAAATGATAAATTTAAAAAAGTATAATAATAAATGCATTCAGGTGACGAATATCAACGTCTGCTTATTTCGTTTTGCTCCCCAGAGTTAGCCAGCTACATGTCCCACACGGGACTACTGCTGCGACCTGAGCAGAGACTGTAAAAAATAAGTTGGTAGCATAGTATGTAGCCAGACGAAAAAAACTATCACGAAAAACGGAGATAGTTATAAAATAAAACTATTTAAAGGCAATGCATGCTTTAGTATCCACTGAATATATAACATCCGCAATGAATATCAGATAGGCAACATAGATTGCAGTCAATTCAAATATAACGTTGTAGTCTAGCCAAGTCACTTCTTGCGATCATCGGATGGAAATGCGGTATCATTTGGGTTACAATATTGGCAACGACTTTGCTAACGCTACAGTTGCAATAATAAACTTTTCCTTATCGTCGTCCAAGTTAAACGTATATTAGGAGATGTGTCGCTATGTGGCTAGCGTCTGTTGCAGAACAAGTAAATAAACAGCGTTTTGATCTTCCAGGCAATATACAAGACAGCTCTATATTGTAAGAAGGGGTCTTGGTATTATCTGGGTGCTCCCCATTTCAAGATGGCAGCGAGCAGTAGCAGCAGTACGGCGGCCAGTAAAACCAGCAACAGCACCGGGGGGAAGCAGTCCGGCCCTTCGGCGGAGCAGGTAATCTATCTGTTTATTAGACATCTTCGTCTGCGTGGTGCACTGAGGAATTTGGAGTCAAAATGTGTCTTGTCAATCGCATGAACTGCCAGAACACCCGGCTAACGTTAGCTAGCTAGCTAGCTAGCTAGCTAAGTGGTCGCACACGGTTCAGTGTTGCAGTGACAAGCTTGCTAACAGTTAGCTGCAATCCGATCTGTTATGTCAATTATAATTTTATGACGACAGAAAGATAATCCAGGAGTGAATGTGCAGGTTTTGTAGATTAGACTGAAAAAAATTGAATATGTTAAGAATTCGTTCAAGATATCAGCATGACGAAGAAGTATTGTTTAAGACGGCTAATGTAGAAATTTAGTTTTTAAAGGCCGATCTTTTTGGGGGATTTCAAGCTTGTGTTCATATTGAACGTTAACTAAATTGAACTACAGTTGAAGACAGGACTTGAATCCTCAGCGAAAAACGTTTCACTGTGGTCCGTTAGTTGCTAGGTGTGAACCACCGTTGCTATATAAACTGGTATTTAGTACATTAAGCTTGTCTAATCGGTGGAAAAGAAAAAACATCCCTGTAAGAACAATTTCTAGGGGTACAATAATTTACAGTAATGTGTCCATAGAAGAATGTATGGATTGAGCCACTTGATTGGTAGCTGGAGACCTCAAGGATATTCCTGCCTGAGATCGCAGGTTTCAAAATGGCAGCTTTTAAATGTATTATTGATTAGTCAATAACCATAGCTTGACAATTAGGCATCTTGAATAGCTTTTGCATTGAATGATTGACGTGTTCAATGCATGGATATTGCTATGCTTAAAATCATTTTCTATTAAATACATTCTAGTTATGTCATGTTTGCTAAATGTAAAAGATTCTGTTGGGCTGGTTTAAGTTGGCACCTTTTGATCTGTAATTATTGGAAAATGTTAATTTGTGTTGTAGTTTTGAAGTACTACTTATTTTCCTCCTGCTAACCTGTGTGTGTGTGTGTGTGTGTGTGTGTGCATGTGTGTGACACAGGTGGTGGCTGCATTTCAGCGAATGCGACAAGAGCAGCGCAGCATGGCTGCTAAGGCAGCCGAGCTGGAGATGGAAATTAACGAGCACAGGTGCCGTCTCTGTCTCTCCAGCATATTTGACACATTTTGCACACTTGGTTCTTCTGCCATTCAGTTAATCCTACAAACCAGTTGTGCAGTTACAGTGTATTGCTATGTTGATATTTTGAACATGGCCGTACTACCTGTGCACATAACCAAATATGTTGTTGTGTGTATGAAACTCCTTTGAGTATTTCATGGTCAAAATGAGTCATGAGTGATAAGTAAGTCTAAAATTTACTTGATATCCAGAATCCATGGAGTTAATTTTCTCACATGTATAAATCAAGTTGGGATTCCATTGATTCTCAGCCTGGGACGATGGGACCTAGTTATCGGGGTGGGAAACTAACCACCTTCCTCTCCCTTAGCCTAGTGATTGACACCCTGCGAGAGGTGGACCCTTCCCGGAAGTGCTTCCGCTTGGTAGGAGGAGTTCTGGTGGAGAGAACGGTGAAGGAAGTCCTGCCCGCGCTGGAAAGTAACAAAGAACAGGCGAGTCTCTCTGGCTGCGTCTCACACAGAAGGCTTTGCCTCTGCTGCCTTGCTGCCTGATTGGTCACCATCCTTCAAAGTTTCAAAGAGGGGCCTGAACATGAACCAGAATTGAGACAGGTTTCCAAGGCAACTAGCATGTCACAAGCTTTTAAGTCTTTCGTGGACAGCCCATCAATCACACTACCCTCTCAAATGCTATCCTCAGCCTAAAGTTATCCTACACGCGGCTAATGAAGTTGGATACCACAGATATTTTATTTTGATTTAATTGATGTAATTACTAAAAAAATTTAATTTATTGTTACATTTGTTTAATGTTTCATAACAATGTAGACTAATGTATATACACTCGCTCTCGCATACAGATATCTAGGATAGTGGAGTCGCTCAGCACACAGATGCAGACCAAAGGGCGGGAACTGACGGAGTACCGGGAACGCTACAACATCCGATTGGTCGGAGAGGAAGACGGGCCGAGCAAAGCTGGGGCAGCGTCCAATCGAGAGAGTGAAGGAGGCGGGGGATCTAAAGGTGGAGCTGGTGTCCTGGTGTCATAGAGGAAGATCATTTCAGGAAACGGGATCCTCCAGAATGCCATAGAGTGAAAGTTGCCACGTACTTACTGTATTTGTGTGTAGAGAATTTTTGTTTATTTGGCTTTTTTTTTCCTTTTCTTTTTGTTCTTTTTTGAGTTTATGAATAAAAACTGAAAATTGTAATCAAATAGTCTTTTCCCCACCCTTGTCCTTTTTTTCTTCCATTATAGATTTATGTATTAATTTACAGCACACCTTTAGAGTGCATCACATTAGCATTTCTCTCCCAATAGCTGCGTTTGGGGAATAATGTTGCGTGTTTTTGAGTGTATGCATTCTGAGGTTAAGAGGGAATAAAATTGGAACGGTTACACTATGTAATAAAAGGTATAATTCAGTTGGTCTGTATAGTAGGGCTGCCAGATAATTTAAAAAAAAAACATTTTGATTCATTTTTTACTATTTATTTGAAAATGATCTCTTAGTTTTCAGCATTGTATAATCTGCTGTTCAGTGGCAACACTGCCAAAAATGCAGAAATGCATTATCTGAATTAAAAAAAAATATATTCTTCAGCCAGCTTGCTAGCAATGGGAAATACTTGAAACATACATGATAGCCAAATTTTTGGAAATCAATTAATTAAATGTCTACCTGAGATGTATTTAAGTCAAATCAAATCAAATTTAGATTGTCTTAACCCAACATTTCCACCTATGTTATGTTGTTTATATGCTTCCCTGCATTTATTAAGCCATTTATAATTCACAAAAAGGAGAAATATAAGATTCAGGCCAGGGAGAGTAAACAATCAGTTAAAGAACAACTTCAACATTAAAACAAAAATGGTTTGGCGTTTAGTGAAAGCCAAACTGTCCTGTTAAACTGCCCTAAATGCATCAGGTTTCACTCAGAACACCCTGAAGAATGGTGTGTAAACTAGCACTAGTTATCTGGTTTTCACTTCCCAAAGATGTGTTTTATAAAGACATCACATGACATTGATATTGATACATGCTGAATGCACAATGTTTAGATTATAATGAACACTATTCATTTTACGAATAGATATATATGGAATAGACAAATAGACATTACTAGTCTCTTTTTATAGTAACCAGCTAATCATTGTTAAAAATGAGATTTAATTTAAAAAATAACTGCCGACGAGGATGGGATTCGAACCCACGCGTGCAGAGCACAATGGATTAGCAGTCCATCGCCTTAACCACTCGGCCACCTCGTCCCATGTTTCCATAGGAACACACGGTTCGTTATAAACAAATACATAGACCATCATCGCATTGTAGATTGTTTATTGTATGTTTCGTGTTTTATTATGGTTCTATATTACATCCAGACACTGCAACGGACAATAGCTCGCTATATTAATTAAACTCAGCAGAAATATGTCAAAAATCTGGACTGTTTCAGGTTAAGATTCATTTTCAGTATGACACATTCTCCCCACGATCACCTTTAGGGAGCCGAGTGCTCACAAAGCGAGTATCGATTATATTGTACTAAATTGCTGATAAGAAATTGTAATTATATCTAACCACGCCTCCACGGTAGCTACGCTAAGCATATGACGCTAAGCAGTTACATTGTTAATTCCCCTGTACACCAAGAAGTACGGTAGATCACATTTGCACAACCATAGACATGCGCCCCTGCTCACGCACTCGAATTTGTGTTTTTTGAAATGCACTCCCCCGTCGAACACTGCATGTCTTTTAACCTCGAATATGATTGTGGAAGGGCCTGTCCTGTATAGCAAACCGATATCTAAAATTAACGATTGAGGGTCCTGTCGACCCCTGTGTGTCGGGATACAGATGCTCAACTGAACGAATATTGTGTATAATGTAAAGTCGCTAGCTAGCTAGCTAGCTAGTTAGCAATTGGTGGCTAACATTCGCTAGCTAGCTAGTTCTAGTTCTCTATAATCGTTGCACGGTGAAAATCAGTTCCGTTTCATCGGATGCGTATTTAATAGTAAAAAGTAATAATCACAACTAAATGTTTTGGAATGCATTTCTCAAAAAAATGTTCCGTGTTTAAGGTGGTGCTCAGTGCCCTGCTTATTGTAGCGCTCCTGCAGTTAATTTACCTGTCCTTCCTATCGAAGCTGCACGGGCGGCAGCAGCGCTACAGGTACTCGGAGCTCTTCGGAAACGCTGGAAAGAAAAATGTTCACCAACCGGAGAAAAATACTCGTAAAGAACGTCTCAAGTATTCTCTATCTACTGGCGGAATTTTCGATGCCAGTGGGCAGTACAGAGTATATAAAAACTTGATTAAAAGCGAATTTTCGGCCAATCAAAAGCCAGGTGTGGATGGGAGTTCGTTCCAGATCACTCTGGCCACACACACAACCATCAACAACTTGCACCATCTGGATTCCTTGCTGGAGCGATGGCAAAACCCTCTCTCTGTTGCCATATTCGCGCACGGCCAAGATGTCAAGTTCGCCACCGCGCTCGCCTACGCCCTCAGCATGTTTTGTCCGCAGATCCAAGCGCTTGTGGATTTCCACATGGTGTGCCACTCCGGCGAGATGGCCAGCTTTCCTGACCAGGATCGCGAGCAGTTCGCTGGATTGGAAGACTGCGCTGGAGTGTTCGCTAAGCTGGAGACTCACAGGGACAAGTACAAGAACTATGCCATAGGGGGCAACGTCTCCTACCCCAACAATCTGCTGCGTAATGTAGCGCGAGGAGGTACGGACACGGCGTACATTTTGGTCATAGACATTGACATGGTTCCCAGTGCCGACCTGCCTCAGCAATTCTCGGCCTTGCTGAAAAGGCGAGAGCCCGCTTCAGATGAAGTCTTCGTGCTGCCAGCCTTCGAGATCAGACACGCCCGCAAGCTGCCGGCTTCCAAATCCGAGCTCGTGCAGCTCTACCAGGTGGGCGAGGTCCGACCCTTCTACGAAGAGCTTTGCCCCCGCTGCCAGGCGCCCACAAACTTTTCCCTGTGGGTGAATCTACACGGCCCGGCGGCGGGGCAGTTAGAGGTGGCCTATACCCTAAACTGGGTGGACCCCTGGGAGCCCTTCTACATTGGACCGCGCACCGTGCCTCTGTACGACGAGAACTTCCGTCAGTATGGCTTCAACCGGATCAGCCAGGTATGCAAAGTGAAGGGTTGTTTTAAAATGACTGATATAAAACTATGCATAGCGAGATATTGTGGCTGATTTAAGTCAGGCGTTCATAGCACCACTTATTTTGGGTGGTTGTATTAATGATGTGACAAATAAATTTCCCTATAGGCTACAGGGATGGGTGTAGGTTTTTGTCTTGATTGAATATCATGATTAGTTAATTAGTTGAATAAGTCCTGGGCCAAAAAAAAAAACCTGTACCCACATCGGTCCTTTTTACATAAGAATGGACACCCCTGGTCTGCAGTCTAACACAGGCATACTCAAATCTGGTCCTAAGGCCAGTAGTACTGTTGGTTTTTGTTTTTGTAATCAGGACTGATTAAATCTGGGACACTAGGTAAGCTAAATCTCTGGCCAAACCAGTGGTACTGCTGGCCTTGAGGGCCAGATTGGAGTATCAGTGGTCTAACGGCACTCTGCACAATGGACTTGTTTAGCACTTGGGTACTGAAATCTGATCCAAATCTGGCCCCGGTTTTCTTTTCTCCCCGGTAATTATCTGAACAATTAATGTTACTGAGTGTCTTCACTCCTGACTCCCAGGTAAAAGGAGGGTGCAAAAAACCAGTAGTCCTTGGCCCTCGAGGACCCTGACTTGTGTAACGGGTACGAGCATTTGCAGCTGTTAGCGTGATAAACGTGAAGTTATTTTTCCCTGCTCCACTTGCAAATGCTGACCCCATCACCGCCACATTTCTCCTGCTTTTTATTATGACCTCCTCACAACATGCTCTTTTTTTTTTTTTGTCTCTGGCATTTCACCCCAACTTTCCCCGCCCCGCCCCTCTCCCCCGTCCCGTCCCGCCGTCTGCCCCCAAACCTCAGGCCTGCGAGCTGCACGTGGCCGGGTACCGCTTCTCGGTGCTGAGCGCGGCGTTCGTGGTGCACCGGGGCTTCAAGGTGGCCGGGGACTTCCACAGGCGCAAGGACGAGGAGAACCGGCGCAACCGGCTCCTCTTCCGCAGCTTCAAGGAAGGACTGAAGGCCAAGTACCCCGCCTCCCCCCGCCGCTGCTGAGGGGGGGGGGGGGACTGTGGACCCCGCCGCGGCTCAGTCCGGCGGGATCCACCGACCGAAATATCGCCACGCTCCGTCATCTCGCACAAGGAGCCCACGTTGTGTTGACACTTTACGTTTAGAAGGCCCTGTGCCTGTTGACCACTAATTTGCATTTCGACCCGCGCTGTTGGCGTAGAGGGCAGTGCCGGTGACGTCGGTGAGCTGTGTGCTGCTTGTGACACCGGTACTTCAGACACTGTCCCTGGCCCTTTCCAGCAGACAGGAAACTAAAGGGTGTAATTTCACCCTTTAATCCAGTGGTTCTCAGCCCTGTTCCAGGAGATCTACAGTCCTGTAGGTTTTCACTCCTACTCAAACAAAGCACACACCCCATTCAGCCGCTATGGACCTCATTGAGCTGCTAATTAGTAGAATCGTGTGTGCCAAATTAGTGTTGAAATGAAGACCTACAGGGACGGTGGATCTCCAGGAACCACTGCTTTGATCAGTTCTGTTTGTGACGGTAATGTTATTCTACAGTGGACCCCATGCTCAGCTTTTATAGTTTGTAGTCTGAACACTGGAGGAGTGTTATCATAATTCTAGTTTTTTAATGTGCCAACCGCCTGTTTTGATTTTATCTTGAAAAAGTTTGAAAGAGATTATTCTGACACTCCCTATTTAGATGGGGGGTGGGGGGGGGGTGGGGTGGGGTGAATTTCGCAGTCAGTTATTTTTTGCTGGGCTCGAAGTGAGATGACAGGACGCTAGTGAAACCTGTTAAATGTGATGCAATTATTTTACGATCAGAAATATCGAGGTTGGCAGGTCCATGGTAATTGGGCCCTGGGGAGATGTTTGTAGAGAACGAAAGTGCAGAGGAAAAGGCTACGTTCTCCTGGCATGGAGGTCTTTGATCTTGTTAATTCATGCTAATATGGAAATTTATAATAACGTTACAAGTGTTGCTGGTGTTGCACCGATTTGTTTACGATGCTGTGAAAGACTCCACTCTGGTGTCATGTAAGAGTGACAAGGCCAAGGCCAAGACCCAGTGGATTTTTTTTGAACCTATGCTTGAGGCAGCTGCTGAAATATTGAAATGGGAGAGAGAATCTTTGTGACTACT
Organism: Anguilla anguilla; assembly: GCF_013347855.1. Taxonomy (NCBI): domain Eukaryota; kingdom Metazoa; phylum Chordata; class Actinopteri; order Anguilliformes; family Anguillidae; genus Anguilla; species Anguilla anguilla. The sequence continues at coordinate 6,158,101 of NC_049203.1, forward strand.
GAACCATATGAAACATTGGGATGTATTTATTTTTTTCTATTTGTTATTTCTATACTTTAAAAAAAGTGTCAGAAGACACAAAAAAAAACACTAAAAAAAGGCTCGGTACGTGTGTTAGAGGTTTACATAGTTGTGTGCTATTCAGAGAAGTGTAGCTATACATCATTGTGATACTCTTTGGATTGTGGTAATATATGGGTTTTGGACCACCCACTGCTAATAACAGTGGTCATATAACAAGGGTGGGCATCAACTGAAGGAAGCAGTTAATAACATCACAGGCTCAGCCTTTTAAAACATATTTTATCATCTTTCGTATTGTTTCTGGCAGGGGGGACAATTGGTACTACAACCAACCTGCAATGGGAGACGGAATTCTGAGTGAGCTTTGATCATTCATTTGGACCTACGATTGGACTCCTCCCTTTAAAGGTCTTTTAACAGTCCTCACTACTACTACATTCCTTAGGCTGTCATAATTGAATTGGTGTGCGCAGTTTGTGCTGTGACTGATGAAAGGACTCGATGTGTTTTGGAGTTGAGGTGATTAACACCTGCTCGGCTCGTGATTGGATGTAGCCACATTGGGGGCATTGTGGTCCCGTCCTCGGTAGAAATTTGGCCTCCTTGTGAGTCTCCCTCAGTAGGTGTTCACTCTCTCTTAGTATTAGTATTCACAGTACGTGAGAATGCAAATGATCAGCACTTCAGGGTGCATCAGTGGCTGTTAGTATAAACTCTTTTGCAAACTATTATTTAAAAGTTATTTTTAATATATATGTTTAATATATAGTAATATGTATCACATATTTATGTGTGAAATGTATGAAGCACCTTTCCAGCGATATGGCACAAGGTGCTTCACAAATACAGAATAGTTACAACAAAGGGAAGAAGGTTAAAATGAAGAAAGATAACAGACAAGACTGAGGTGTAATATAATGTTCACTTATTGATATTCCTGCATATCCCTCTACTTCTAGGCTGAGTGTTATAATAACATTCACTTATTTAAATCTCTGCATATCCATGGACAGTTAGGCTAGAATGGCGCACATCATTTGTATGTATAGCAGATAAAAGTACCTGTCAGGTGCAATCAGATAAATCTAATTATTTGCCATGCAGTTCTGTCGTGCACATGACTAGCATTGGAGTTCTCATAAGATGTGAAGCTCAAGGATTGCACACGGTGTCTTCTTCAATGTTTCAGGGAAGAGGAGGTGGAGAGTTTTGTTGGCAACTTCCTATTTATTTGCATGTCCAGGTCTTTCAAAATGTGGTAAGATTTAGTGGGCTGTCCTGAATGGAGCCACGGATTTAGCAAAGGATGGGTAATGGCAGCTAAGACATTGCACATTTTCTGCAGGGGGGGGGGGGGTATTATGTTGCATATTATGTTGAGTTTTATTTTTCCAACAGGTCCAGCTCTTCTTCAATTTCTGAAATGTATACCCAAAGTGTACCATGTTGGTGTTGTATCAGTGGCTTTCAGATAGAGGCCAGTCTTTGTTTAGATCATGAAAGGAAACGGACTGGAGCACACAGATGTAAAATGAGCCCTTTACTGGTGCAAAATAAAAAGTGACATGTCTTCATCAGAGTGCTCCAGACCTTTTCCTTTTACAATCTGTAGCCCTGTAACTCAAATCACTGCCCTCGAGGTCCAAGACCTGCAGGTTTTCCACCCTCCCTTTACCTGGGAGTCAGGTGTGAATACAGTCTAACCTATCAGTATCACCAGTTGTTTAGTTCATTACCTGGGGGGAGAAGAAAACCAGGGCCGGAGTTGGATTCAAGGTCCAGATTTGAGTATCTCTATAGTATTGTCCTGCATCTGAGAAGCACTGGATTAGCCTGTTAGCTGGCCGATGTGTGGTGAACTCCTTGCTGAATGCCAGTCTTATTATGTTTGACTGTTTGATTATAATACATGTGTAGTTTGGTTTGTTTACAAATACATATAAAACCTGTCACAGCCGTCAGTATTCAGTTGCTAGTTTTAGCCCCTGCTAGACAACCAATTACCCTACATATGTATGTAATTAATGGATGGAAGTAAGCCCCCCCCCCCCAAGAGCAAGGAGGGCCGTATCCGTTTCTGGATTTTAGACTAACTTCTGGTCATAATTATTGAATAATTAAATTATTTAATAATTACGACTGATTTGTGTTCTTTTGAGATTCAGATGTGTGAAATGCATCTTTTACAATAAAACGACTGAATAAAATACTGACATTTGCCATGTTTTTTTCCTTTCCTCCCTCCCTGTATAAAGCTGGCTTTGAAGACACTCATTTCTTAGTGGTCTGGCTTTTTTGTGTACCTCAATCTCTGTGCTTTGGTTTGACAATAAAGGACTCGTAATCTTGTTTTACACAGGGTTGGACGCAGCCTTTTTTTCTGTACATCCTGTCTGTTTAGCTTGTGCTGCCATCATTCCTGAGATCCGTCTCCAAGGACTACAAACAAGCTTAAAAAACAACATAACAAAGGACTCTGGTCTGTCTCTTTTCAGAATCATTGATGGCTTATAAATTTGCTGTTGGCAGCTGTGTTAAAAAATGAAATGAAATAAAACAGGTTTGCTCTCATGCTGTAATTAGCATGTCTGATTAATCTTGACTCGCAAAAAACCAGCGTTGGGCCAATTTGTTCAAAGCAGGTAGCATTCTGGTTTGTGTAGTAACACTTCTAACCACCAGGTGGTGCTAAAGGACAGGAGTGTCCTTTGCAGTTGATTTACAATTGTCTTTTTAAAGGGAAAATTAACACATGCTTTTTAGGGAAAAATCCATTCTGAATGTAGGTTATTCATTTAAAAATCGAACCTTGTAAAAATTCTGTTGTGTTTGGGGAAAAAGCTGGTCTGTCAGTATTATAGTGCAGTTCCCATCAAGCAATTAACTAGGAACTCATCGACATCGTAAACAGAATTTTTGGAATTTCCACAATTTCATAGCATTCCTTTGGCATGTGGGTCTTTCAATATGGGCCCTTTCTGGTGACAGGAATACAACTCTTTGACTTGTGATGCAGTAACTCAAGGCATCCGCCAGGGGGCAGTGGAGGGAAGCGCTGTGCAGCTTCCGAACACACCGCGGCAACGTCGACCTGGTGCTGTGCTTTTCAGAAATGCTGAGGACAAAACGAGAACAGGGCCTTTATTCATTCTTGCCACCTTTCAACATCTATTTCCTCCACATCTTCTCAGCTCTAGTGTGCCCCCCCCCTCCAAACACCCCCCACCCCTTGCTTTCTGACCTTTTCATCTTTTAGTGCCTTCTCCTTTCTCCTGTCAGCCTCTACATTGCATTCCTCCAGTTTCCACCACCGAAGACCCTCATTTATGTGCACTCTCCCTGTTTGTTTTTTTATATTTCCCTCCCAGCACGAACCTCCCCCCCCCCCCCCATCCTAAGTGACAGAAGGCAGAGAGGTGTGTGTGTGTGTGTGTGTGTGTGGATAACGGGGTGCATTAAGCAGGTCTGGTGAGGTAAATCGGGGGTTTATCCCAGCAGATTTGGGCGGGGCAGCCTTATTAGGGTCAGGGAGCTTTACGACACAAGCAATTAGCGCCGGCTCCGCGGCGCACGCTAACGGGCGGCCTGATCCCGCGAGGTGGGCTCCCCCCCTAAAGAGGGGAAGAATGACGGTACATAAAAGAATCGCGTTTCGCATGAGTGGACTGGCAGAGCACTGCTGAGCTTTTTAGGGGGGTCCGGTTTATGGTCCGGTTTATTCGTTTTTGGAATGACTGCCCGAGAGTGCCCTGACCCGGTCGCTGATTGTAGGTCGTGTGCAAGAAGCCCCGCCCACTCCTGGGCTTTGAGCTCTCAGCATTGTCCAATCGCTGAGGGGTGGTGCTATATCCCGGGAACAGACCATTTTAAAGAGGACATCTGAGGTCCTCTTCCAGAACTGGAATATGATGAAAATAAACTGGAAAAAAAAATGTATACTCCCAACAATTCACAATATTAAAACAAAAAAAAATAAATAGCTAAAACATTACACCAAAATCAAAATCATACCTTTGCATTTGAACTCTTTCCTAATAATCCGTATTTGTCACAAAGAAGTAATTGCTGATAGCTTAGGGTATTTTCACACTTTACCAATTCATGCATGTGGCCATTTGCTGAATAAGTGTGGGGTAAAGTGCCCTGACAGAGGTCTGATCTTAGAACAGTGTGATTAAACAGCTCCTTGTCTGCTGCTGAATGATGAAAACTTTATTTAAAACGGCACGGTGAGAGACAGTCCAGAGACACGATGACTATGGGTATGAACTGATATGCGACACTGTCTGCATTCTGAAAGAGCCTCATTCGCTGGGCTCTTTTCAACACTCTATGAGTCATTTAGAGCCACAGCCATCCCTGGGGCCACACCATTCCAGTTTAAACCGGTGGGTGTGATTCATGCCGGACTACTTTGGGGCCACAACAACATTCCAGTTCAGGGCCACCAAAACCCTAGGGCCAGCTCTGATAAGTGGACTGAGGTGGCTTGTGTGGGGCAGCTTGCGTCAAGTCAAAGGCCAACGGATTGCAGGGCATTAGTATCCACACTAAATGCTGCAAGCAGGGCTTCTGAGTGATGTGCGATTTGAAACAGAGGCCAGGATAATTACCGGACTGCAACCCATCTGAGGAACGAACAAATTCTGGAATTTTTTATTAAGATAAACGCCCCCACTTCTGGGCAGGTGCACTCCCCAGAAACAAAAAAAAGCCTAAAATCCACAGCCAAGGGATTTGCATCAGTGCTATTCCAGCAAAATAGATTTAGCAAAAAAACAAAAAAAAAACTATGATTCCAGGTAGCATAATGGTTAGAGAACTGGGCTTGCAACTTTGAGGATTTCAGCTTGATTCCCATGTGGGGCACTGACGTGGGACCCTAGAGCAAGGTACTTAACCCGAATTCCATCAATAAATAAATCCAGCAGTATAAATGGATGGAACGTAAGCTGTGTGAGTTGCTCTGGGATAAGAACATCCGCTGAGTGTCTAAAACGTATAATTAAATGTGGGAAATGAAACATCCTATCTCACTTACTGACGGGCTGGCTTAGCTTAGCATAGCATTAGGGTCTGTTAGAGCAGCTAGCCCGACGGCTAATGGAAAAGGCCCAGCAGGTCATGTGTATCACTTCACCGGGGGTTGTGTGCCCTTGGACAAACCGCACGTGGGCTTTTTAAACGCATCCCGCTCAGTTCCAGATCAGTCGCAGGGAGAGGCCGAAGGGGCGTGGCTCAGTCTACGGGAGGAAATCCAGCCCAGGGGGGAGATGGGTAATCCACCTCACCGAGTCTGCACCCACACAGTCTCACACGCTTTAAACTGAGCCCTGGACAGTTTAATTAATAAAGCGTGTACACACGCGCTCACACACACACACACACCCACACACACGCACACATATGCACACACACACACAGGCACACTCACGCACACACACACACACACACAGGCACACACACACACTCACACATATGCACACACACACAGGCACACACCCACACACGCACACACACACACACACACACACATGCACACACACACACGCACACACACACAGGCACACTCACGCACACACACACACACATTCATATATGTAGAGGCCAATATTTACATACATGCTGACACACAATGCAACTGACACTGACATTCTACCCACACACACACAGATGGTGATGCTGATCTGGAAGCTGAACCATACTTATCAATGTACTGACGTGACCTTTTTAGTACAATTACATGGAAACAAACATGTTTCATCACATGACTTGTGTTTGCTCATATTTTAGAAGAAAAAAAAACTGTATCACATTTACAAATTATTACATTTTCTTCAGGTAGAAAAATTTTGAAAGCACAAGAAAAAATTAACAAGTTACAAGAATACTTGAAATTGAAATTTAAACGCGCCTACTTTACACACGTGTGCAGGTGTTCCACAAGCAGCTCCCTGTGATGTCATAATTAGTGTGGCCTCTAGAACCCTCTGGAGAAGGAGCCATGGGATCATGGCCATAGCTTGCCGTCTCTGTTTTATCAATTTAAGGCATGAGATCACAAATATGCAAATCGAATGTTCCCAACTGAACATTCTAGTGCTGATGTAACCAACCACTAATGGTAATGGAAACCAATGCAGTTCTGGAACACTGACTCAGAATTTTGATAAAACATTTTTTTAAAAACCTGCTCTTCAGAGTGTTAACGGGGAAGGAGCCGGCTACCGGTTTTTGCACACCAAGAGAACGACAGCTGGCATCAGGAATCTGTGCGGTCATCCGAGATTGGCGGGGGGTCACTCAGACGTGGCCTGTTTAGGGTGGGTGGGAGGCACCATGTTCGGGGAAGATTTGGGGGGGGGGGGGGCGGGTGGAGACGCGGTATGCCACTGAAGCAGGAATTAATGAGCATTAAAGTATTAGACGTGAATAAGCCCTCTCCCTGAGCCTTCTAACATTCCTAAACAACTCCCATAACACCTGCTGTATGACAAAAAGGCTCATGACTGGCATGAGAGGGGTTCTAAATCAGTCCATTCCAGTGGACAACCCAGACATTTTTCAAGTGGTGTTCCTGTAGTTAAATAATTTTAGCGTAAACTACTGTAGCATAGTGTTACTATGTGGGAATTGGCTTACAACTCCAAGGCTGTAGGTACTGAACCCAAAAGCTGTTTTACTGTTTTAAACTTGAGCAAGACAATCAATCTGAATTGCTTCAGTAAAATATCCAGCTGTAAAAATTGATTGTTTGTAAAAGAATGCAAGCTCTGTAAGTCACAGCGGATAAGAGCGTCTGACTAAAATGTAAATGTAGTTTGCTATGACTAAACATTAGTGCCACCTTTCTTTTATAGCACAAGCACATTGCCATAGGAACAGAACATTTGAAGCTATTTTCTTAGCTCAAGCACCTGAAATAGTGGGTCAAAGGGGAAAAACAGTTGCTCCCTTCACAACCATGTGTTTCATCATGCAAGGCCATATCATTATACCAGTGTGTTGCAATTTATTCACAGCTGCGTACTAACAAACAAGCCAGCAAAAGCCACAAATAATCTATTTTCACAGCCAAAGCCTAAAATTAGTCCCAACGGACACCCAAGACTAAGACAGTCCGCACGTCTCCTTCGTTAGGTGAGCCTGGAAGGAGTTATCCTGGCTGGATCTGATGTCAGTTCAGCTCTTGATCCTTCTCGGCGTAGCCTAATTAGTAATTGTGCTGGAAAGGAAAGATCTGGAAGGAGACACGGGTTCTTAAAACATAAGCCTCTAAGAGCCGATGGATGGACATGCGATTTACATTTATACCCCCAAACAGTGGACATTTTGTCCCCACTGGACTGCGGTGAAATGCTACAGGTTCAATGGCAGGTGGTTGATCTGGTCTTGTTTGGCATAAAGTATTAATTTTACATCAGTCCCCAGCCCCTGATAACCATCCCGGTACAGACACACAGACATTCACAGCCCACCATCAATATTTGTTTTTCATTGTTTGCATGTCTTTTTTTTTTTTTTACGCAACCCCGCCATTGCTAAAAGGGGTGGGGTGGGGTGGGGGGTGGGGGGCAAAAGCGGCCATTTGTTTAAGGAAATCCGCCAATATCCTGTCAGTTAATGGAGAAGCGAAGCAGTGTGTTTGTGGCGGGCGCTGGGGGAGGCGGAGACAGCGCCGCCGTCGCCATTGTGTTGCTAACGTGGCCGTAATTATCCCCCTCTCATTCGCGGGGGGACATTTCTGTGTGTTTATCCTCCCGGGCATAACGTGCGTCTCGACTCCCTTGTCTGCAGAACGGCTTTTAGCCCCCAGGTACGGAGATAATGCTAATTGTTCTCCTCTCAGTTACTTGTTATTTGTGTTGGCATAGACTTACAAACTGAAGTAATATCCCCCTGCCCCCCCCCCCCCTCCCCCCTCCTGATCTCACCCCCCTGCACTGCCTGTTTACAGAATCAACAATTCATTTTTTTCCTTGCATGGGGGAAGTAGGGGGGGGGGTTTGCTATACTTAAGGCCTAATTAATTATGCCAAGTACTCAGCCATAGGGTTTACAGAATATCACCACAAATTGTGTGTGTGTGTGTGTGCGTGTGTGTGTGCATGTGCGTATGGGGGGGGGGGGGGATTCGGTTAGGAAGGAATCAGGGTGGAATTTGGAATTTGTCTGGGCCACAAAAAGCAACTGAAGATTTTGTTATGAATGTGAATAAAACATGTGAATATAAAATATGACAACTATGACATTGCCAATAGCAGAAACTGCTCGCTGAAGCTGTGCCTAATTCAGGTGAAAGTAAAACTGAAAAATGGTACAAACTCACAAAAAAACAATGGAATTATAAGCACATATTCTGTACAATCAAAACCATACATACTCTGACAGAATTACACACACACACACACACACACTCCCTGTGCACTCACATGCACACATACAACCCCACACATGGGCAAACACACACACACACACCCATGCACTCACATGCACACACACACACACCCAATCACCTCTTCCCCCCTCCGTGCTTTGGTTCATCTAATCTTAGCAGCTTCTGGCAGATAAGCAAATCGTAGCTCAGTCTGTTCTGTTAAATAGTGCTAAACGGCTTGGGTGTGTGTGAGTCTGCGTGTGTGTGTATGCAGGTGTGTGGTATGTGGTGTGTGTGTGTGTGTGTATGTGCGAGTGTGTGTATGTGTGCATGTGTATGTGTGCATGCGTGTGTGTGCGTGTATGTATGAGTGTGTGTGTGTGCGTGTGTGCGTGTGTGTATGAGTGTGTGCGTGTGTGTGTGTGTATGAGTGTGTGTGTGTGCGTGTGTGTGTGTGTGTGTATGAGTGTGTGTGGGTGAGCAGGTGGGTGCTGAGTAGCTGTTAGCGGTAATGGGGTGAGAATCACAGCAGTGTGAATGATGACGCATTGTGTCTGGGACTACGCAGGGTCAGATTAAGAGGACTGATCTTCGCCGTGTGTAACAACCTCTCACCCCTCTGTCCAGTGTCCACCCTCTCCACCATCCAAGCTCTGCGTCAGGACCCCCCCGACACACCATTTTAATTGCCCTCAGTCAGTATGTCTCTTTTTTCCACAAGGCTTTTGTGTGTGTTTGTGTGTGTGTGTGTGTTTACCTCTAATAGAGTACATATGTCCCAAGTGGACTCTCTTAAAGTTGATGAAATATTGCCAGAATTGATTTGATGATAGTCATTTTTCTGGGTACCATATTCTCTTCCTACTATCATTTTCTATGATTATCTAATTAATTAATTAATTTTATAAGTGTACAAATGGCTTTTTCAGATGCATTATTATGTAAGTATTTATGATATTTCTAGTTTAATTTCTGATTTTCAAAACATTATAAATACAAAGTTTCATTAAAGAATTATGTGATAAAAAAATTAATTCCAATAAAACTGAGTTAGGTATGACCTCTGTTTAAAAGCAGTAATATAAGGCTATACAATAAACCTGCAAACCCCGTGTTTACGGGTAAAATAGGGTGCATATTGGTTGTCAACACTAATACTAATTGCTAATACTAATACTTGCTCTCTCAGAATAAAGACTACGCATATCCCGTGAAAAACGCAACTAACGTGGTTAAAAACTGCAATGAGTTTCTCTCGCAGTAAATTAAATAGGCTACTATATTTCCGCGGTTGAAAAGACGAACATTGTATACTTTCGTATTTTTGTAAGCCTGAATATTTACAGAAACGTGCACTCTAAGACACAGATTTACACCTGCACTGCGAAGTAGTGTAGAACCAATTTTAACAGAATAAGTTTTCCCCCAAATGAGACAATGTCTAGCTACACTATTATAGTAAAACGTTGTCCACCAAAGTAAATTTTACACCAAAGGCTAGGCTATCAGAAATTTGGAGTTGTAGCCCATATGTATAATTCCTTGTCAGAGTAACATTGCTGTGCCCGCGAACAGAGACGTTTAATCCTGGCGGTGGATAGAGTATACCGGTGTCCAGATTAATTAACATGGTATCTGTTTGTCAGGATCTCCGATGATCCTTAGCCGCTTTGGCTGACATATGTCTCCAAAAGGCTTCCCGGTCAAATGGAAGCCGGCATGTGATACCGATTTTCATGGCCCGACGGAGGGGATGGGACCTGATCCTCATTAAAACGGCAACCCGCGTTCAACGTCTGTTCACCAGCTCCGCTTAGTACGGACTATACATTAATTCAAAAAGGGAAAAAGACGACTTGAACTAAAACGTTAACTATCCGATATAACTATTTAGGACTGTTGTTATTAGAGTTAAAAAGGAGACAAGACAGTCCCAGTTACAGCTATCTGCATTTCCTATGAATTGTGTTATGCATTGCTAATGACCATTTTAATCGTCCTTTGGGTGCGTGATCACTAAAATCAAATTCCAGCTTCCCATCAGTGCAACTGATTGGTCTTTCCATTTGCTTACAGTCGTGTGTCCTGTTTTTCCTTCTATAGATTTTTTTTCAATTCCGCATACATTTTCTTTTTCAGAAACTCTTCCCATTCAGTAACTATCACTCGTAAACATTAACCCATTGATTGGGGAGATCATAGGCAAAGTTTTTTTTTTCTGACAGTGTAGTTTCTGGACATGTTATACAATTTGAACAAAACTATGCAGGTGGATTTCAAGCTTAACACATTGCCAAACCTGATTTTCATTGGTAGACTAGTCTACCGTCGGTCTTTTTTTTCTATTATAGAGAAGATAACCGTCCGATCTCCTCGTAAATGTGAATTGCGCATTATCCACCATGATTATCCATCCAATTAAATAATTGCGTCGTAAACACGTATTCGGACTATCGAGCTGTCCTTCGGATTAGCCTAACAAACCGATCAGGCGGCAGTCACCTCTATCCCACGCTGAGTGGCTAATTACTGCTCCGCATAATCCCTCTCAAAACAACTACTCAGATGCTAATTGTATCTTACTATAAATACAGGTTGACTTCTGGTATTTCTCCTTTACTCCCATACTCAAGGAATCCGACTTCTTAGGAAGACACCGGGCGGCCCTTCCTACACCAAATAGGCCTAGCAGAGCCGAATTTTAAAACACATCAAATATAAAATATTTTTCGTTACGTGCAGCTTGGACTACGCACACAAAGTATTATAAAGTGGCGTTTTATTTTACGTTAATTTTTAGTTACGTCATAAATATTCTAACTTCTGTTTTTGTGATGTCCGGTATTTCTTTCCACTTGAAAAACATATAAGCCAATATTTGTATTTCTGAATAAGCCATGTTCCCGTTGCCAATGTTCACGCCAGATCAGGTGGCGCGTGTATGTGAGAACCTGGAGGAGACCGGGGACATCGAGCGCCTCGGCCGCTTCCTGTGGTCACTGCCTGCGGCAGTCCCGGCCTCGGCCAGCGACGCGCTCAACCGCCACGAGTCCGTGATGCGCGCCCGAGCCCTGGTGGCATTCCACGGCGGTAACTTTGAGGCGCTTTACCAGATTCTGCAGAGCCACCGCTTTACGCGCGAATCTCACGCCAAGCTGCAAGACCTGTGGCTGGATGCGCACTACCGTGAAGCGGAACGCCTTCGCGGGCGGCCGCTGGGACCCGTGGAGAAGTACCGCATCCGCAAGAAGTTTCCCCTCCCGCGCACAATTTGGGACGGCGAGCAGAAGACCCACTGTTTTAAGGTAAGGACTTTTGATCATATTCACCAGATGCGCGCTGGTTTGTTCCAAGTTTTTCGCCAAATGTGAATTGCAATGAGATGGGCCTGCAAAAGTGACATTTTTTGATCCAGTAATTTATTATGTTTTCATTGTAATATCAATGATTTGTCCTTGACAAATGATTGCACAATTTAACGATGTGTTACAAGAAAACTATAGCTGCAATGTGTTACTGTTGGTAACTGTTGGTGTTACTGTTGGTAAATATAGTAACACATATTTGTAGAAGTGAATAATGGCAACAAGATATAATACTGTGGACAAGTACATTACAGTCGTCGTTGGTGTCCTGGTCTGGCATAATTTGGGGGAAACGGGGCAAACTGAGTGCTGCAGATTTTCACGTTGCCTGTTTATCTTGGCTTTGTTGTAATGAGAGAGTGGATGATTGTCTCTCTTCCCTTTCCTGCTACGTTCTCTGATATTACTAAGTGTCGTGGTCTCACATGACAGTCCTTGATGACGAAACAGCAAAGCGTGGTGTCTCAAGTGAGTCACACGTCTGTATTCCACTTACGTATTTAAACATCACCGCGGTCTGTCAGCTTCGGAGTTCACATCCACGAGGGCCGAGGTGTGGAAGCGACAATTTGATCCTCTTCAGAGTTACAAAACCCGTAATCACTGAGTGATTCAACAGCCAATTAACACAGTTTCTGTCAACCCTAATGCCGGAATTAAAGTGCTTAGTTTCAATGGGGAGTATCCACAGGCCTACAGCACAGAATTAAACCCACAATTAAACAGCGTGTAAGCCCCACCGTTAAAGAACTCCTGCTGTTCTGAACTGCCGTTGCGCTGATAGGCCACGGCCTTTCGGATAAGCCTCTTGGGTCCACACGCACACCTGTGGCGGTAATCTGTGGTAACAGATGAGGGCGCACCCCCCTTAAAGGACTTCAGTGGGGCCCTGCCCCCACCCCTGAAATCCCTATGCCCCCCTGGATCCCCTCCTCAGGTGGAGCTACACTGAGAATCTCTGTGGGTTTGGAATGTGGTCTCCATCTAGGTCACAGTGCTGCAATACAGTACCTGTGTGTAGGGATACAGTAGAGTATCTTTGTGTTGGAACAGTATATTATCTTTGTGTAGGAACAGGGTGCAGCACATTTGTGTAGGAATACAGTACAGTATCTTTGTGCAGGAACGTAGTACATTATCTTTGTTCATAAATACGGTACAGTACCTGTGTGGGCTTAGATCATATCATCTTTGTATAGGAACACAGTACATCATCTTTGTGTCTGTTTTGCTCAGTTCATTTAGCTGAATACCAGGACAGCTGAAGCTGACTGGTCTCTTAAAGTGATCCTGTATGGGCTCAGACTGTTCTTAATTGTTCCCCTCTTTCCTAAAGTTCGCGTGTTTGACCTTTAACCCCATATGTATTCACCCCCATGGCAAATGAAGAGGTGAAGTTCACTATAAATTTGATCCAAACGACATTGAAAGGTTGATGGGACCTACATTTCCATAACTGGTATTTCCTACGACGTAATATACTCCTAGAAGGCAGTGATATAAGACTGTTCAAATACTCACTTGATTGTTGGGTGTAAGTTTTGCATTGTTTTGAATTGCAAGTAAATGACAGCAGCAATGGTGAAGACAGGCCATTTGAGAGGCTCTGCAGACAGTATTACTGTGCAGAACAAGGCCAGTGATGCAAAGCAGGGGCCAGTAGTTTGGGCTCATTACTAGAGAGGACTGCAGGTTAAGAATATGGCTGTGCAGGAAGTGCAGCATTGGGCTGACCTTAACAGAGTGGTGCTCCCCCAGTGGCAGATCTTTGTACTGCAGGCGCAAAATCTACGCTTCAAAATCTGTGTTAATCGTAAGGCATCTTGCCTCTCCTCGTCCCTAAGCTTCTTTCCTCCCTCCTGAGCCAATCATTAAAATGTTTCACTGGCCTATAATTATCTATAAATACTGCTTAATGAGATGGCAGATTATTTCCAGCATGGCTTAACAGACAGCCCTGTCTCCCCGAGTCAGTGACTTAAGATCAGACGTCCAGAGGCACTGGCCAAGTGAAGATAAATAATCTGCCCTGACATTTTTACTGGGATGACTTAACGCGATTCCAAGCAACAGACTAATCAAATTACACTTACACAACGTTTCCTGTAAGTGAATGCTGAAGGTGGGCACGAGGATGTCTATTCTTAGAACATATCACCTGTTCCAAGCTGTCTGCCACCAACGAGCTTAGCAATGTGTCAATTTAACATGCAGCAGATTGTGTCAGATTGTGTGACAGAAAATATGTGTCAGCTGGCTAGGGAAGAAGCTAGCAAAACTGCGTAACAGTGCACAATGAATGAGTGACATGTGTATGAGTATAGACGAGAAGTAAAAAGTGCAGATTCAGCTCACAGGAATAAATGTTTAAAAAAAAGCTCTGGCTTCAATTTTTTTGCTGCAATGAGTCGAGAACCAGTTTCATCTTAAACTGATGATGTGGAGTCACCACTGTAGCACTCTAACCTGCCCCAGGTGCACTGCTGCTCTAGCATGTGCACTGTGGTTATTCCACACACCACAACCAACGCAGTACTACAGGAGGGAGCTAGCACGGACCGGAGGATGACAACAGGCAGCCTCTAGATGCTTTGTGCATGTTCCAGTAACCCAAGGAAATGTATCTTTCCTAAACCTACCCTACCCCTGGTTGGACACGGCTAACTGTGTGCACTCTCAGTCATGATCAACAAAGGACAAGGCCAAGGTCCAGAAAGTGACTATAAACCCAGTGTGAGGGGCCCTCAAAAAATGGGATTTTCTGGGGTAGTGGGGCCCAACGTGAGATCTTTTTGTGGGGCCCAAAATCCCTGGAGGTGGTGACCATCTCAGGAGGCTTTAGGTCATTCTCGGAGAGAACTCGATCTCTGGGAACAGGGCTTGTAACCCGAAGGTTGCACGTTTTCGATTCCTTGCTGGTGCAATGCTGCTGTTCCATTGAATAATGTACTTATCCTAATAATGTACTTATGTAAAAAATGCAAAACCGTGTCTTTTGCTCTGGGTAAGAGCTTCTGCTAAATGACAGTAATGTAACAATTTAAAATGCAAATGTAAAGATAAAGATAGTCTATCTGAAAGGTTTATAACACAACAGTGAATGAGAGACTCTTGCAATGCACTGACTGTATGTACGTGTGTGTGTGTGTGTGTGATGCAGGAACGAACTCGCAGCCTGCTCCGGGAGTGGTACCTGCAGGACCCCTACCCAAACCCCTCCCGAAAACGTCACCTGGCCCAGGCCACGGGGCTCACGCCCACCCAGGTGGGCAACTGGTTCAAAAACCGGCGACAGAGGGACCGAGCAGCTTCAGCCAAGAACAGGTTAGTCAGGACCCCTGAGGATTACGAGTACTAATACAAGAGGGCTGTCCGCAGAGAATGCCTGAAAACTGCCCTCGATTTATACTGGAGGTTACCAGGTCTACTCAAACTGCAACCTGCATCAGACCAGTGTCAAATAATGAATCTGAAATACTTTATCTCTTTAGATGCCACTGTAATTACTGCAGTTTACTGACAATTGTAAAAGAAACATTCATTTTCACGAATCTAAAAACAAAATTATGCTGGACAGGAGAATGACTCTCTCTCTCTCTCTCTTTCTCTCTCCCTGTGGTCTAGACTGCAGCAGGACCCCAGTCTCTTGCCAGCAGGCACCTCTTTGGACGGCAGCTCACAGGACCTCCGCCCCCACCTGCCCCCCTCCTCGCCCAGTCACCCGGGCAGCCCGGAGACCAGTGACTCCAGCACGGGCACGGGCCACCATGGGACGAGGGCCTCCACTCCTGAAATATCCGTCAGCAGCGACAGCGAGTTCGAGTCCTGAGTCCCGACCCATGACAGATTTAGGTAGATAGACCCACCTTTGGCCCTGATGCGGTAATCTCTAACTCCACTCCAATCTGTAATCAATCAATCTGCTGCACAGTGATGATCTGTGCAGCAGTGGGAATGGAGGCGGAGCCAAGGACGTTTGTATGGAGAATGTTGATGTGGGAAAGGACAAGGAACGGAACCAAGACATTAACAGGCGCATCACACACAAGCACTTATCCGCAGTTTTGGTGATGGTCAACCAGGTTGTGCTCTAGAATAACTCCGCCATGGTGTTGTGTCTGTACAGAGGACCAGGTATTTTAAACTCCCCTTTCTGACTGTTTTTGGATGGGAAAACTGAGAGTATGCTGCTGGGAAAACTGATGTCTTCTTTGTTATTTAGGCATGGACACACACACATGTGTACAGCTGTCAATTGTTTGGACACTCATAACACCGTTACATACTTTGTTATATTTCGATGTGAATTTTCCCTTGAGTTAAATTTCTATTGCAGTTTGGACTTTGCAGTTTACTTTGCACTTGTGTCTACTAATGTTTAGTCAAACCTCACTATCCACAATGGCCAAATGAATCATATAAATAAGGAAAATATAAAAAATGTGAAAATGACTTGACTTAGTTTCCCAGGGAAAAGTCTGGGTGATTACCTTTCAAAGTACAGAAATAATAATGTGAAATAGCAGAAACAAAAATGGATTATACCAAAGATCATACAAAAAAAACTGTATCTTGTGCAGCAACGATAAGGCAAGAATAGCAAGCACAAATCAAGATTTCAGACCCTCAGCATTATATCAGGCCTGCAAGTATTTGATTAAACTCACTTGATTTTAGTCTGATTTGCTTGCTGGCTCCCTCTGGTGGTGAATTTCACACATTACCGTGCTCAAGGGCAGTCAAGAGGAGGAGGAATAACTTCATACTCTTAGGATTAGAGGAACTGCACTTCACATTTGTAACACAATGTTTACTCTGTGAATACGAAAGGAAGACCGCTTTGACAGTGCATCTCAGATTACACAGATTTGAAATTTGTATTTTAAAAAATCAGTAATAAACCATAAATGATTAAAACTAGGAAAATACTGTTATTTTATTATATATCACATATGGTACCCCAGGCACCATTATTCATTCTTGGGGTATACAAAATGTATTGTTGGGTGTTTGACCGCAAAGACTTCAGTCTGTGCGCTCTTTTCTGTAAGCCTGGGAAGATTCAGAAGAATTTGTGGCATTGTACATAGCTAGGGCTGACCATCTCTGCTGGCTTTTATGGACACACATCGGATTGGGCAGGACTTTGCCTTGTCTAAAAGAGGCAGATTATTAATTCCAGGGGGAATAAAGAATCACTGCCTGGCTACAAAATGTAATAATATCTCTGCGGTGGAAGCATCTGCCAGAACTCTGTGCTGCCATTCCAATTCGTCCACCCATCATTCACTGAGGTCATTTCATTAATATTTATTCCTTCTCTGCTCTCTGCTGTCAGCAACCCAGCGGTGATAAGTTCTTGCTGTGTTTCTCAGAGTTTCTACAGCGCTAGTTTTTATATGGTCCGCTTTGGCTATGGTATGCTCTTCCCTGCGCTGTTCTAAGCTGTAGAAATAGAATGGTAGATTGTCTCAATGTTCCGCCTTGTGTTGTTCTAAACCATAGAGATAGAATGATAGATTGTCTCGCCGTTCTGACTTGCACTGTTCTAAACTACAGAGATAGAATGACAGATCGACTCTGCGTTTTGACTTCTGCTGTTTTGCCCTCTGTAATATGTCGCCATGAATATAACCAAAGACAGGGAAGAGGGGGTCTGAGCAGCCTGACATTTGGAATGGAAGTGCATTAGGAAATCTTGTGGGTTTCACTCCCAGGTCACTCCCTGGCTAGCATCTCTGTACTTCACTGGTCCTTCCTTCTGCGCTGCTCTGTATTCAATATGTGTCAAGTACATCTTTAGAGTCAATGACAGCTGATCTTTAGACTGCTAACTGCACCTGTATTTTATATACTTGAGTGAATGACAAGTGAGAATTAAGGTTCATCTATCATCTGCAATTGGCTTGTCCCTTTATACTTGACTGAATCCAATTTAGTTGCATTGCCATGAGGAAACTTATATAGAATCATTCTGACTGGAGACAGAAGTTCCTTTTGTTATAATTTAGACATTCTCTTGTGAAGTACTGTGGCCAAGGAAATGCCATCACATTTGGCAGATTTAAATAAATAAATAAATAAATAAATAAATAAATAAATAAATAAATAAATAAATAAATGTTTTTCCTGCGCTGTTCTATAGTGTTGGTTTTTCAACAGGGGGCAAAAAGATAATGATAAACATTAAAACATTAAAACTGATGCACAACTGCGGTTAAATTCAAAGGGATTTGTCTGTGCCTTTAAGGACAGAGAGGAACTTAACTATGACTTATTGAAACAGTTTTGTTTCAATACATATGTGTTTTGTACATATGTGATGTATGCATTTCGAATAAATGAAATTATTTTTAACCAGATGTTGTGTCAGTTCTACCAAAAGTGTGAATTTTGCTTTGCTTCTTGAAACTGAATATAGTAGAGATCTATTCACATGGAACAGAGTTTAGAATGCAAGCTCCAACAGCTCTGCTAGCTAGCTCTGGCCTACTATCATACCTATAATCGTAAATAAAAACTCACCAACACGTTTGCTACCCTAGCTGAACGAAGAAGCCTACCGTTATATTATTAAATATTCTATTCAAGCCTTCGCAAGCAAACGTGGTTTCTTCTGAAACTATCCCATTTGAACTTCACTGATCGCTGGCTGGCTACCTAGCTATAATGGCTAACTAGCTAGTTGGCTAACCAAACATTTTCGACGATGATGTAGGCTCCAGCGATTAACACAAATGGCGTAAACGTGTAACACCTATAGCAATATATAATCAGATTATTACAATGTAGCAAGATAGATATTCCAAATCGTAGCAATGTTTTTAAAAACTCACCTCAAGTCGTCTTTTTATTGAAAATAACCGGCAGAAAATGTCCAGCCTCAATTTATGTCTGGACCATCACAACTGACGTGTAATCAGCCATCCCAACGACAGATAGGAACAGGTATTAGTCTGGGGAAACTTCTATGTTGACTAAATGGAAAACTGATTCTAGATAAAATCTTAGGCACACTTATTTTCTCGTTCTCTGTAACGATAGTCGCAATTTTTTTTTTTTTTTAACCAACTGATGTCGCTGTTGAATTGTCTCCTGGAAACTGAAATCTGGGAATTATTTTCTGATGAGACCTTCAAAAGGTGGGTTTTTATTTCTGGAGCCCATGGGTACTGCAATATTACAAGAACCCACACAGTTAGTATTAGTAGTGCCCATTTCCACCTGGAACATGTCGCAGAACGCGTTGGATCAGTAAGTAGGCCTACCGTTAGCTAGCAACAATTAAATAGCTTTCAAGCTTGGACATGTGGAACCAAAGGCTTTCTTTATTCCGGTGTTATGTCCCGAGTTTGATACTGCTATAGTGTAATGTTACTGTACAGTAACTCAGTAGCTCAGTGTTTTGCAGGTCCACCGTTTTTGCAGTTATACAAGTTTGTGGGAAACCCTGCTGTTGGTTGCTCCATATCTCAACCACATCATTTAAAACCAACGTTGCCACATACCCATACCATAATTTAACTTACATGACTTAAGATATTCTGATTTGTTTTGGTTAGAATCCTGCAGTCTATGGAGTTATTGTTGGGTTATAGACTTGACTGTAAATGGTTATCTGTAACAAGAGCAGTATTCATTTACCATGTTACATGCACACTTGTTGCTTTTATTAAAGTGTTTGCCAAATGCCAACACAATTACTTATGAACCACAAATAACAGCAACAACAACAGCAATAACAACAAGAACTTTCAGTGGAAATTCAAATAAATAAAAAAAAACCAACATGGCAATTATGTTTTGCATACATACCTTCATTTTATTGCATTTATTGTTAAATTGTTTTTACAGAGCACAAATAAAGCGCATTGCTATTCAATCAGATAACTCATGGATGCACTTGCATTGTCCTGTTCAGAACACAGTTCATACATGCACCACACACTACACCTGTATATCTTTACACACAGATACTGCATGCACTTAATCTCAATGTAGCAGAATTTTGTATCACTGTCAAAGGAAATATTTTAAGAGCAAGACGTTTTTCATCTGTACCTCAAAACGAAATACATTTAGATCAATGGTTAAACTAGACAGCTAATTTATACAAAATAAATATGATCAAAAGGTCTGATGATGTTGAGAATGTCGATTATGCGTATGTTCATTCAACCACCACAAGATGGCGACCCTACACGCAGGCTTTTCCTAATGATGTCTTGCGTTATTAGGATATACAAAAAATAAACAATGTCCTTTTGGCGGGGCTGTTTTTTTATTTTATTTTTATTTTATTTTATTTTTTTGCTTTGTTTTGTTTATTTTATTTTTATTCGTTTTTTGTTTCTTTTTTTTTGTTCGTTTTTAAAATGTTTTGTTTGTGAAATGCTGAAGTGAATTCCATGAATAGTTTCGAAAACAAAATGCACACCTTTGTCCCCCCCCAAAAAAAACAGTAAAACGGAAGAAAAACTAACAGCAGGACTGCTGTATTCCACATCAAAATTTTCTCTCGTAAGAAATTGTGCATTCGGTTTTTATTTTATTATTTATTATCATTTTTATTTTTGTAGTAGACGTGCCTTCATTCTTAGGCTTTATAACCGAGGGCTGATACACTTGGCAAAGAGCGCAGTTTAGCTTCCAGTACAAGGTTCTGGGAAATGAACGAAGAGTATCCGCACAACGAAAAACTGTCATCCTCCTCATAGGCTCGTAATTCGTACTAACGTAATCAGCGACGGCTGTTCTGCGTTCCGGATCTGAGTTCACTGACACCTTAACGGTAACGTAATTTAAATATAATTATGATAAACCCCCCCCCCCCCCCCCCCCCCCGGATATTCGGCACACAGTTTTCATTTTGTTTACTCACATTTCTGTGGAACGAGCTCTCTTTCTAGTAAACAGCTTAACTGGGGCACAGTCTCTAGGGGTCCAGTGACTTCGTGATCATTTGTCGACTTGTGCCTCCAACCACACGCCACAGTGGGCAGCCGTCTGAGAGAGATGGATAGCGTTCACCTTCTGCATACTAGCTTTTTGTATGCAGGACCATTTCCCTGCGGTAGGCCTACAGCGGCGTAAACCTTGACTTCACTTAATTTCAACAATATTTCTCTCAAAAAAAATTGGTCTGACTGCATTTATTTTCCTATTTTGTTTTTCTTAATAAATTAATTGTTGAGCTCACTGCTGTTCTGGTGTTGCTAAAATAAGGCTAATCAGGTATCGCTTCAAGCATATGGATGCGTATTTGGCCTTCAGTGTATTAATGTACATTATTGGTGATGCAAACCTTCTGATGCCCAAACAAAAAGCTTACATGTTCCCCAACACCACCACAAATGTATTTATGTTGCTTTGTTATACAGGTCTCTCCTATAACACTCTCTAAAAAAAATATGATATCACGGGGAAGGGTTTGTAGGCATTTAAGTTTTCATTCTTTGCAGAGGCCATCTGATGCATGTCTGAATTCCCGTTTCAAACTCATTACTGAGATATAATTACAAATTAAAAACAATACAATAAAAGGTTATTGTGATATAAAGGTATTTGTGATGTTATTCTAAGCATTGCACCAACTTTGAGGACTCAGTGTAATATAATGTTCTTTAACACAATTCATCTCGCTGTGAAAGCGTTGCAGGGCAACAGCAGTGTTCCGAGTGTTAATGAGTCTAAAAAAAGTTATTATGTAACCCTTCCCAAAATAGTTATTCTTAAATTTCAAGTGGATAAAAAAAAAAAAAAAAGTATATTTAACTTTTCCCAACTGCCGCTATGATGCAGACAACGGTGACATCACCAGGGTTGATTGGCAGCAGCCAGGATAAGGGGTTCTGACCTTATATGGCTGTGATGATCGTCCCTGTGACACAGATTGGGCAGAGGAGGCCTTTGAATTCTGGCTCTCCTACGATCGTCTTCGCCCATATCACGCGATCGACGACTGTCTCACAGTTTAGTCTTCATCAGCAGTTGGGACGACGCGCTAGAGCCTGAATCCTAACATCAGTTCAAAGCTTAAGATGTTAGCATGTGCAGTGAACGGCTTTGGTAGCGCCTCAGACTTGGTGTAAATGTTACGGATGGATTTTTTCAGGGTTACTCTTTTTGTTTAGTGTTTTGAGTTTGGACATTCGCGGTAATTTCACCCGCGCGTGGACCAGTACGTCTCAGCCACCTCCCCTTGACCACCGGGGTGTGTTCTTGAGCCCCGACCACAATGAGGGGTTCAACAGCCGATCAGAGAAAGACAGAGAGGAAACAAAACAAAAGAGAAACTATCGGCCACGACTGGCACTGTTGTAGCCGGGATGCGGAAGGGGGCGGGGGCGGGGGGGGAGACAAAGACACACCCCTTTGTCACGGACACGCAAAGCCATCACAAAAATAAAGCAGGCCACGCCCCCCCCTACTCTTCGCAAACGGACTCCCCCAGGTCTACAGCGCCCCCTCTGGTCAGCTTGCGCGCCTTGCCGAAGTCCTGATCGCAGCGCAGGAAGGCCAGGGTGGGGCCCCCCCCGCTGCAGGCGGGCAGGTCGGACGGCTGCGCCTGGGGGGGGACGGCGCGCATCTCCCCGCCGTCCCGCCAGTAAAGGCCGTACTGCTCCGGGTCGGACACCCCGAATTTGAGGACGCAGAGGCGCGCCAGGGCCTCGGGGGTGTCCCCCACCTTCCACAGAAGCGTCCGCACGATGCTGCAGTCCCCGTCCTGGAACAGCACCCGCACGAACCTCTGCAGGACACAGCCGCCAAAACACCGTCACTGGTGTGGACCTTTACCGCGATTCAGTACACATACCAACACCCAGGCTGCTTTGTGTTACAAGGGACGGCTTACCGCTAGGCTTATTCAGAGATCATAACAGGAATGTGCAGGGTTTTTTGGAATGTTCAAAATTTTGGTGCTAAAAGTCAGTGTTTTAGAACTCCATTGCTTCAGCTACCAGCCGCGATTCTTACATCAGCATTAGAATGTTCAGTTCAGAACACTCTAATCCCGTATTCGTCATCTTATACCTTTAAAGGATTAATGGAGGTACACACTGTGTCAGGTCATTTTATTAGCATGTGTGGATTCTTTGTGTTAGCGTGTCAACCGGGTAAAATTTGTTTTCTTTGGTTCTTTATGTGTAATGCCGCCATATCTGCCGACACCAGCTGTTTCCCCGCTCGGAGAGATTCTGACCTGGTTGTGCTGGGCGTCTTTCTGGTTCTGGGCCTCCTGGCTCCGGCGCCGGTTCCACTCCTTCAGGGCCTCCTGGGCCTCGCGGGTCAGCCCGTTGGGCGGAACCGTGTCGGACTGGCTCTGGATCAGACACAGGCTGGCGTAGACGCTGGTCAGGTAATAACCTCCTGCCAATCAGATTTGTGGGTTTATCCCGTTATTAGTCACGGAGTATAATATGGTTGTTTGTTGCAACTTCACGGTTGATGTCTTGGCATGGCGGTGCACTGTAATAGCTAGGAAAACTGGCTTTTTGTTCAGAGGCTGTGGGTTCGAATCCCAGGTGAAGCACTGCCAATTTACCCCCGAGCAAAGTTCTTCACCTGAATTGCTTTGGTAAATATCCAGCAGTACGGATATATTTTATGGAACAAACAAACAAATAAATAAATCGAAAGTGTTTATGTCACTCTGGGTGAGAGCATCTGCCAAACTCAGCGTAACTGCGCTCAGATGGATTCTATCAATGTAAATGCCGTGAGGGGCCGACTTGCTCCAGTAACACTTACATCGCGGTAAATAAGCTCTACCTGAGGTTGCCAGGTAACACCCGCCATTTCTTACCCTCCCCCGTCAGCCAGGAAGGCTCCAGAAGCTCCATCATGTACTCGACCTGCAGCAGAATCTGAGGCAGGTTACACTGCACCAGCACGTAGGACAGGACGGGCAGGAACTCGTCCGTCCCAAACTCCTGTCCTGGACGTGGATGGGGAGGAAGAGGAGAGTAGAAAAATGGGAGAAATAAAACTTTTGTCCCAGGCCTGGGAATTTCACCCAGCAGGTCTGCCACCCCCCCACCCCCCCACCCCACACCCTTATCTTGTGTGTCCCGCTAATGGTGCTGTTCTCTATCCAAGAAATCTTTAATCCTCCTCCTTTAATCCTTTTTTAAAAGCCAAAAAAAAAGGATGCCGCTCTTCGTGGCTTCGCTACACCTCGTTTAGTCAGGGCTTCAGATGTTTGCTCAGCGGTATTACACCACGCCATGGGGTAAGAACCACTACAAACAGCTTGAAGGCAGACGGCCGCTTTGGTTTATGAGCGCAGGGAGAAGGACGTGACCTGTTTTGTTAGCCATACTCCAGCCCAGTAGGTGGCAGTGTGCGCCTTTAAGTCATCCGCAAATACGACATTAGGTCTTGGTCAAGATTTTTTTGTTTCCTGCTGTCCACCTACCTCTGCAGCTTGGGCTGATGTTTGGTTTCTTTTTATCATTAATTCAGGGATTTAAATACTCCTCCCAAATGTGTGCCTTTTAAGGTCTTACCATGAACCGGTTAGCATAGCTTCCACTGAGTGAGCTAAATTGCTGAAACCTATTGTGGTCCACACTAGTATACCTTATATACCCCAAAGTGGTGCTATTTTCATTCAATGTTGACTACAAAGTATAAAGAATTATATTCCATTATTAAGATGAATACCCAGAAGTTTAGTAGTCTATCGCCTGTTAGGAAACAAATATATTTGCCTTTTGACATTTAAAAAGAGCTGCTCCACAAATAAAAAAATCTGACATTTAAAAATATAATTTTTTTCAGGCTCTCAACTTTAAATGATTTCTGATTCATTTCTGTATTTATTGCACGGTGTGTGTTAGACATTTATTTTGTACTGAAATTTTGAATGTACAGGGAGTTGCAGATTATTTTTTGTTAGTATTTCTGATGGATTATTTCAAGGTTTCAGATCCAACTGCATCAGTGTGTAAATTAGCATGTAAATGACTGCGTGACCTACCGGGGTTGGGGCCCATAGCGTTGTAGATGCCCTTGCAGACCTGTAGTAGTAGCAGCACTTTGTCTATGGGGGAGTGTGTGCGCTGCATTAGCGACAGCTTCTGCTTCATCCTCTCCAAGCCGCGGGCGTCGGGCACGCCCACGCGAACCCCGAAGCGCTTCATCGCCACCTGCTGGCTGTCGCGCAAGCTGTCGGCCAGCCGCTGCATGGAGCCGTCTTTGGTGTGCAGGGAGAGCAGGGTCTGGTCCAGCTGCGTCTTCAGAGGCTTCAGGACGCAGCCAAACATGGCTTTCTCCAGGGCCAAATCTGCGAGTGTACACACACACACACACACACACACATATGGTGTTAGGGCTGGATCCACACACACATGCACACTCACTCTCTCTCACACACACATGCACATATGCTGTTAGGGCTGTATGCACAGACACACACGCACACACACACATACACACACATATGCTGTTAGGGCTAGATCCACACACACACACACACTCACTCTCTCACACACACACCCACATACACACGTGCTGTTAGAGCTAGATCTGCACGCACACACATACAAACACACGCACACTCACACTCACACACAAACACATGCTGTTAGGGCGAGATACACACACACACACACACAGGCATACAGACAGTCACATATCTCTGTTGAGGAAGGTGTCGCTGTGCGTGGGCGACAGACTAAGTTGCATTATGGGAAAAAAAAACCCTTGCCAGTCAGGGTTACACAAGTCTTGCCGACCCAGCCAAAATTATCCAGCGTGCATTTCATTTGCAAACCCCCAACTCCACGTTCTGCACTTCCTGCCTGCGCCGAAGTTAAAACTGTACTGCCCTTAACGTGTGCGTGGGACTGTGATATCTCTTATGATAACTGATAGGGGGGAAAAAATGCTAATGCATCCACCAACGCAATAGAGAATAAATCACTGAGCAAATGTGGCCACTTGTGAAATGCTCTCCCTCGCCAACAACCGCCCCGCTCCCTGTAGCGGAGATAGCGGTAAAAAGCACGTTCAAAGAGCGGCTCAGCGTGTTCAAAAAACCCGCAGCGAAAGCCCGGCTGCAATTATAGACGGCTTACCGCGACTTTGTACGGGCACGACTTCACGCTCGCTTCGCCGCAACGCGTGCCTGTACTCATTTTACAGGGGAAATAAAAAAGAAGTGCTCCCTCGAACAACTACATTTCAATCTCAGCTTCGTGACTCAAAATCAGAATAATAAATCAATCGGAATTTAAAAAAAAATTGTTACGTTATCCATACAGAGCCGAAGAATACAAAACGCTGTGAAATCCAAGTCCGTTTTATTCAGAATAGATTTTAAATGAGCCTTTTTATCCTGAGAGGAACAAAGTGCTCATGCTTCCCACGACAGGGAGATTTGGCACGGGCCATCTGGAGACCATGTTCATTATGTAATTAACAGCCGGTTTACATTTTAAACACCAGAGCGACCGTTTGGTGGCCTGCCAATCAGAAGTGATCCTGAATGAGAGTATCCACACTGAACGGACACCGTCGACGTGTCAGACCTTTAACAGTGACATAGTTTCCATCAAAAGAAAAATCTTTTCCTGTTTATATCTTTTTGAAAATGAGTAGGCATGTATCTTTATCTTGCGGCTATATATCATTTTTTTAAGCTAAACCAATTCCCTGTTTTATACACCTACTCGTTATATACATCACACCGGGCATGAAAACAGGCATATTGTGAGCTCTCCATCTCTCCTGCGTGTGTGTGTGTGTGTGTGTTTATGTGTGTATGCAGGTGTGTGTGTTTGTGTTCATGAGTGTGTGTTCAGGTGTGTGTGTTTGTGTTCATGAAGGTGTATGCAGGTGTGTGTTTGTGTTCATGAGTGTGTATGCAGGTGTGTGTGTGTGTGTGTGTTCATGAGCGTGTGTCTGTTGAGTATGTTTGTGTGGGCATGCATGCAGTTGTGTAAGTGCATGTCTGGAGGGTGGCACCTTTCTCCTTTTCGGGCACCAGGGTCTCGATGGGGGGCTCCAGCTCGCCGCAGTCCAGCAGGAAGCGCTTGGCCTGGGACAGGAAGCGGCGCAGGCCCTGGAGCAGCGGCGCGGCGGCGGCGGCGGCGGCGGAGGAGCCCTGCGCCAGCGCCTGCGCCTCCAGCTCCTCCCTCTGCTGCAGCAGGAAGTCCTGCACCAGCACCCCGAACGCGGAGCGGCGGTCCTGGGACAGCTCGTCCACCAGCTGCGCCACGCGCTTCTCCGGGGCGAACAGCGTGACGAAGGCCGCGCTCATCCGGCGCAGGCCCGAGCCGGGGTGGCGCGGCGCCGCCGCGGGGGCCGGGCCGGGGCCGCTGGGGGCCGGGCCCGCCGCTTTCTGGGGGGGGCGGTCCTCCGCCTCCTCCAGGCTGCTGAAGGAGCTGCTGCTGTCCAGCTCCGCCAGGGAGGGGGCGCGCCTCCGCTCCAGCACCAGCCCCGCCTCCGCCCCGCCGTCCTCCTGCTCCTCCCCCTGACCCGACTCCTCCTGGTTCTCGCGGGATAAATAAGATTTTGGGGTCAACCCGGCGCCTGTGGCACGTGTTCTTACGTCAGCGTGCCTGCACGTGTGAGCGTGTCTGTGCAGAGTAAAATGGCTAGTGTTAATTCTAGTCTAACAGTGTTAACTCTTAACAGATGACATTTGCTCCCAATCTGCAATGTCAGACAACATGTTGAGAGTTGAATTAGCACTTTTAGAGCTGAATTAACGCTGGACATACGTATTACTGTGTGGTGTGTTTCTGCGTGAAAGTGTTACTCCCGATATGAGATATGCGCTCAACCCATATATATGTGACCGCAAATACTTGATGAGTGATGTCATCTCAATGTGTCATCGTCACCTCAACAGGGGCGGGGTTTAGGCAGAATACTAAAAGAAAAAAAGTGGTCAAATATAAATTGTGGACCCTGCAAGTATCAGCTGTGGCCAGCAACCCCACAGGGCGATGCATGATTGGCTCTAGCATCACCCGGGGAAGCAAGAATTTCAGCTGGCAGGGATCGCCATTGCTCAATGGCGCCCCCAGCTGGTCAATCAGCCACCCGCGCGTCTGTCTGTTGAGCCGCGCACGGGGCGTCTTCCTCCAGCTCACGTCTGTACGAGCGCGGATGTGCGAAGCGCGGTGCGATGCGCGGCGGGGGCTGACATCACGTGCGTCGGAGGAGAGCGCACGCTTTGCCTGCGCACGCTCCCCTTAACCGAGCGCGGAGGTTGCAGCAGCCAGCGCCGATGAGTGCGATCAGTCACTGCCAACTGGGAGGCGCATTAACGCATTAACCCTTCAAGGCGTGAGATCGCAAACGTGCGATCAGAATGTTCTAAACTGAACATTCTGATGGTGATGTAACAATCACTGCTGGTAAAAAAATTTTTAAAAACTGCAGAAAAAATCTACTCTTCAAAGGATCTAAATCCACTCAGTGGCAGATGAACAGCTTGATGTTTTTTTTATGCAGCATTGTGTCAATGATAAAACTGTTGATTGATCCTGTATGAAACTTAATTTTGCCGGTTCAAAAAGCAATATAACCACTCGATAAGTGCTGTAAATTTGTATTTTTGACAAAATAAATGGGGGACAACTGCTGTCAGAAACCCTCAGTTTGGCTACTTGGTATTTACCTCTAGGTTGCTATTTTTCTTGCTAGATTCAGTGTAACAGTGTAACAGTAACAATGTCTAGCAGTAGTAATGAGTGAGTGTAATGGTGTAGCAGTAACAGTGTTTAACAGTGGTAATGAGTAAGTGTAACAGTAACAGTGTTTAACAGTAGTAATGACTAAGTGTAACAGTGTAACAGTAACAGTGTTTAACAGCAGTAATGACTAAGTGTAACAGTAGCAGTGTTTAACAGCAGTAATGACGAAGTGTAACATTATAAGAATAACGGAGTGTGAGGGGGGAGGGGCCCGTACCTGCTGCGGGTCTTTGGGGATCAGCTCCTCCTCCTCCTCGGAGGTCGGGGAGAGGGCCTGGGTCCTCCTGAGGAGGCCGCTGGCGGTGCTGGCCCTCTTCTGCAGCGGGAGGCTGGGCTCGGCGCAGTCCAGCTCGGTGGAGCGCGGCGGCGACGACAGCGCCATGGAGGTCTCCGTGGAGACGCGGACCCGCAGGCTGCGCTTGAAGCGGTGCCGCTTGTGCAGCGCGCCACGGCTGGGCGGCTCCCGCAGGAACAGGGGGTTTATGTAGCACAGCGCCCCCTGCTGGGGCCCGCGCCCCACGAACAGGCCGCGGCTCTCCTGTCCCGGCTGGTCCGCGGCGGGAGGGCCGTTGCGCGGCGTCCGAAAATTCAGCGGGGAGGTCCAAAATTCTTCAGCAGTCACACAATGCGAGGACAGGACATAATTATAGGATGCCGTGATAAACCAATCTACATGCTCAGGTTAGCTAGTATTAGCGCTTTAGTGACCCTGCATAGACACTCAGTGAACTGGGCGTGTTTTTAAGCCAGGTTTGGTCCTGTTGCTCATATAAATCAGTTATAGAGAGCACTTACATTCTCCTGCACTTACAAGAGCTCTGCAGTGAACTGACGGAAAGACGCTAGCTAGCTAGCAAGCACAGCAGATTTTCTGTTTTTTAATGGTAAGGTAAGACAGAATTATGGGTCGGAGTAACCATAACTGGCAGCAAGGTGAAAAACCTCTACAGTGCATATGCAGTTTGAGTAGCTATGGGTCACCCTGAGGGGCAGGGCATTTTGGCGGAACTCTGGCTGTTTCATTACTGGTAGGTGCAGGGGAATTTAGGGGTACATACCCATGCCCATGTGTGAGAGAGACTCCAGCTGTCTGTGGGACGAGGCTTTAGCTATCGCTTCGGGAAGCTCCAGGGGGAAGGGCAATATGTCTCTGTAAAAGACCATGGCCTCCAGTGACTCATACTGCCCTGATTGGTCCACGATTATGTCATATTCAACAAGGCGGGGATTCAGTGAGATGCATGTTGGTTTGCTTCACATATGCGGTTGTGTGTAGTGTGTTAATTAGTTATGAGGCTAGCCTGGTCCATATTACTGACAAAAGGGGGGCGACATAGCTCAGGAGGTAAGACCGATTGTCTGGCAGTTGGAGGGTTGCCGGTTCAAACCCCGCCCTGGGCATGTCGAAGTGTCCTTAAGCAAGACACCTAACCCCTAACCCCTAACCCCTAACTGCTCTGGCGAATGAGAGACATCAATTGTAAAGCGCTTTGGATAAAAGCGCTATATAAATGCAGTCCATTTACCAAAAGTTGCTAGCTTTAGCCTAGCCTCAGGTTATGATTCTTCTGGCCAGGTGAGCAGTACCGGCAGGTTGGGTCTTCTTTATGTGGGATGTATTGGGTGGGTGGGTATTGGTGGGCGGGTCTTAGTAAGTGGGTGGGTCTTCATAGGTGGGCAGGTGTTAGTGGGTGGGTTTTAGTATGTGGGTCTTATTGGGTGGGTGGGACTTAGTGGGTGGGTGTGTCTTAATAAGTGGGCAGGTCATAGTGGGTGGGTGGGTTTTAGTATGTGGGTCTTATTGGGTGGGTGGGACTTAGTGGGTGGGTGTGTCTTAGTAAGTGGGCGGGTCATAGTGGGTGGGTGGGTTTTAGTAAGTGGGCGGGTCTTACCGACTGATGCAATAGAAAGCGACGAGCCTGCAGAGGTCTGGGAAACTGACGGCCGAACTCTCCAGGGAGAAAGCTGAACACAGAGGGACAGTTTGGTCAGTGCTGGTATCAGCACCTCTAGCGTTCACCTCACTAACACACTAATTACACCCGTGCATTAGCACAAGAATTTGTGTGTGTATGTGTGTGTGTGTATGCATGTGTTTGTGTGAGTCTGTGTCTGTGTGTGTGTGTGCGTATGCATGTGTGTGTGCATGTGTGTGTGTGTCTGTATGTGTGTGTGTGCGTGTGTGTGTGTCTGTGTGTGCATGTGTCTGTATACGTGTGTGTGCGTGTGTGTGTGTCTATGTGTGCATGTCTGTGTGCGTCTGTGTGTGTGTGTGTGTGCCTGTGAGTGTCTGTGTGTGCGTGTGTGTGCCTGTGTGTGTCCTTGTGTGCATGTGTCTGTATGTGTGTGTGTGTGTGCCTGTGTGTGTCCGTGTGTGCATGTGTCTGTATGTCTGTGTGTGTGTGTGTGCCTGTGTGTGTGTGCGTGTGTCTGTATGTGTGTGTGTGTCTGCATGTGTGTGTGTGTGTGAGACACGCACTGGATTCCTCCTCGCGGATGACACACTGCCTGAAGGCGGAGGGGGCGTTATCCTCTGTCAGTCTCACGCACAGAACCTTCTTCTGTGAACTGCTGCACCGGCGCACCAGGAAGGCCTGCAGGGGGCGCCACACAAAAAGAGGGCAGGAGAAGGTACGGTCAGAAGGGACACAGAACATTCAGAAATTACCTAAAAGCAAGAAAAGAATAGTGTTATTATGTGCTTTCTACATTCTGCTATATCAGTGTGAGTGTACGTGTACCACAGGTTTTGTGTGCGTGTGTGTGTGTGTGTGTGCTTCTGTGTGTGTTTCACAGCTGACGGTAGTCTTCAGACTATGAGTAATATTTGTTATGGAATTTAGATTTGGTGAACGGCCCATTCTAGGGATCTCTTGTCACACGCACGCCCAGGCGATGCCAGGTATCCACATCACGTTCTGCGCAGGTGTGCAAGAGATCTGGGACTCTCTCACTCCACAGTGGACCGTACTCAAGTGTGAAGAGAACTCTTTCTTGCAATCCGACTTCTAGTCACAGGATAAGTATTATGTTAACACGTCAATATTTACATCTGATCTGCAGATCATGAGAGAGCACCTATGCAAGCACAGTGCAGTATACAGGAAACTGAGGGATTTACCTCTTACTTAGCGTATGTTTACATTAAATATGATTGTATTTTTATTTTCCTGAATTGAACGTTTTTTTTTTAAGCTAACAACATTACGTAATTTGAGGAGAATAATACTATAACACTGCAGCTTGTGATTCAAACAAAATGAATGCATTTGTATTGAATAAATCACCGTGATGGATTGCTCATAGATCAGGCCCTCGCTGCATAGGCATATGTAAAGCCAAAATGGCGTGGATTATGTTGGCAGCAGAAATATCTACGGGCTACATTAGCTGACAGTGTAAAGAGAAAATGGTGGCATCAGAATGAGCCCTTAGCTGACACTAGATTCAGCGAAAGACGGATCCAAAACACATTTAAACTACGGTGTAATCACAGCCTCTGTGTCTATGTGTGATGTGTGTCTGTGTGCACGTGCGTGTACAGTATATGTGTATGTGCGTGTTTGTGCATAATCTGCATGTGTGTGTGTGCCTGTATGAGAGAGAGAGTTTGTATGGGTGTGTGTGTGTGGATGTGTGTGTGTGTTTGTGCATAATTTGCGTGTGTGTGTGTGTGTATACCTATTTGAGAGAGAGAGTGTGTATGTGTGTGCATATGTGTGTATGCCTGTGTGTGTCTGTCTGTCTGTGTCTATGCATGTGTGTGTGTGTGTGTGTGTGTGTATGCATGTGTGTATATGCGTGCATGTGTGTATATGCGTGCGTGTGTGTGAGTATGTATATGCGTGAGTGTGAGTGTGTGTATGTGTGTCTCTATGTGAGTGTGTGTATGTGTGTCTCTGTGTGTAAGTGTGTGTGTGTGTGTGAGTGTGTGTGTATCCGTGTGTGTGTGTGTGTGTGTGTATGTGTATTACCCCTTTTGGCTCCGCCTGCAGGACCTGCTGGGCGGAGTCAGAGTTGAATGACAGCTGCAGCCAGACGGGGTGTGTCAGAAGCAGGCGGTCCAGCACGCTGATGGTCCTCAGAGAGCCGGGCTGCAGCTCACACGCAGGGTCCTGCATCTGCCACACACACATCTGTTATGTGCATCTGTACACACGCAAGTACACACAGACACAATTACACACACTCACACACACAGACACACTTACACACACTCACGCACACATACACACACACACACGCACGCACACACACACGCACACTTACACACACAGACACAGACACAGACACACTTATACACACACACAGACACAGACACACTTACACACACACACAGACACACTTACATACACACAGACACAGACACACTTATACACACACGCACGCACACACACACACACACACACACACACACACACACACACACTTACACACACGCATGCACACACACACACTTACACACATACGCACACGCACGCACACACACACACACGTGCACACACACACACACACACACACGTGCACACACACACGCACACATATACACACCTACACACACACACACACACACACGCACACACTCTTTGTCTAATACTGAATTTTGTCTAAAGATCTGAAACCATTCAGTGTGACAAATATGCAATAATAGAAGAAATCAGGATGGGGGGGGGAAATACTTTTTCACAGCACTGTAATTCAAATGAAACATTGGCATGAAATATTTGAATTTAGTGCCAAATAACACGTTAACAAAATATCAACAGGATGTTTATAAAATAACACAAAAACTGTCACACGAGAACCTACCGCATCCATACACACTTATTGGGGGCGACATAGCTCAGGAGGTAAGAGCGATTGTCTGACAGTCGGAGGGTTGCCAGTTCAAACCCCACCCTGGGCGTGTCGAAGTGTCCTTGAGCAAGACACCTAATCCCTAACTTCTCTGGCGAATGAGAGGCATCAATTGTAAAGCGCTTTGAATAAAAGCGCTATATAAATCCAGTCCATTTACCATTTATTCTGCCTCATACGTACGAATACACACACACACACACTCATAATGCACATGCACACATACACACATGGGTTCTTCCTAAAACACAACACACAGAGAAGAACCGTCTGTGCAGATGTGCACACTCCTGTCCTCTATAAGCGCAGACAACCCACTATAAGGAAGTCTTAACCAAACATATCTTGCATTTTAACCCGTCTGCCATATGATATTTGCAGAAAAAAATACCCTTCTTTGAAATGAAGGCAGTATCCGACCTACGATTCCAACCAGTGCTATTTTTGTCTGTTATACGTTCCGTATTTCCAAGCTCCACCATGTATAATACTAATACACAGAAGCCTAAATGACTATTTTATTATAAAGGTGCTTTTTCCTCACCCAATCCATGCCGGGATAGGCTCCAGACCCCCTTGTGACCCTGACCAGGAACAAGTGGGTTAGATAATGGATGGATGGATCGATGGATGGATGGGTAAATGGCTGGATGGATGGTGCTTTTTTCCCTAAGTGGGGCATACATTCTCCCCAGTTGGTCAATTAAATGGCACTGGTACATTTAAAACCCTTTGAAGAGTAGGTTTTTTTTTTGGAACGTTTTTTCAAAATTCAAAGTCAGTCTTCTAGAACTCCGTTGCTGTCTGTTACCAGCAGTGATGCTTACATCAGCAGTACAATGTTTGCTTAAGAACATTCTAGTCACATAGTTGTGATCTGATCTGATGGCATAAAGGCTCAAAAATAATTTATATATCTGGCACATTTTCTTCCTCAAAGAGACAAGCTGGTCATCGCAGTGTTTAGCGTAGCCCTGCAAGAACACGGGCACACGTACAGAAGTGGATGTGGCATATCTCTAATAAGGCATCACGCTTAAAATGAGCACCTAGATATGTATACAACCAGTCGTACAGCGCACAAGGATATAGACAGACCTTAAAATTAGCATAAAGAGAAAAAAAAAAACCCAAAGCTGTCTTAATCACTAAGCAGAGAATGGGGCTTAGGTAGATCCATCAGGGCAACTGCAAGTGCAAAATAAATGTACCGCACTGGCACGCGGATGGAGCATGAAGAGAGACTGCGTTTTTCAAAGGGGAATGAGAGGGAACAAAGCACAGGATCATTCACATTAATCCTGAATTCAGGATGCTAATGCACCGAAGGTGTCTGGAGCCTGGCCCCCCGACACACGAGCAGCAGCACCAGCAGCAGCTCCAATTTAATCACGACGCCCCCGAACACCCACGAGCCCACAAGCGCGCGCCCCCCCCCCCCCCCCCCCCCTCCCCCTCTCCCCCCCAACCCCCCTCCGCCCCTCTTCAGCCCCCTACTGGTGTGGGAGGCGGAATGTGAATCAGGCACTCCACGTACGATGCAGCCAAAAGTTGCTGTCATTATTCTATTCTCGTTCTGTTTTGACGCAAAACCGGGTATAACTCTGGCACCGGGCGAATGGTGTCCAAGGGAAATGGCATTACAACGGGGGAGAGAGCTAATTAATTTCTCAGAAATGTTTGAGGTCCTGGTGAAATCATTGCCGTACAGAGTTGCAGTTATATTCATTTTAAGGCACTGCAATAATGTAGGTGTGCATGTGTGTGTCTGAGTATGTGTCTCTCTGTGTGTGCACGTGTACAGCTATTTGTGTATGTATGTGTGTGTGTGTGTCTGTCTTTGTGTGTGTGTGTCTGTGTGTGTGTGTGCAGGTGTTTGGTCTGTGTGTGTGTCCGAGTTTGACGGAACCTGTTATCTTTAGAACATCTTTTTGGTTGGCTTTGATATCACTTGGAGGAATAGTAATTATTTCCTTTTTTTTGGTACCTAATTACCTGCTCTCTTCCTTCTTTCTCCTTCTTTTCCCTTGCTTCTCCCCCCCCTCTCTCTCTCTCTCTCTCTCTCTGTCTCTCTCTCTATCTCTCTTTCTCTCAGAACTTCATGCAGGATGTCACAGTGCTGACATTGTGTGGGCTGCCAGAGAGTGTTCGAGCATAGCAGCAGATGGTTGCCGTGGCAACAAAGGCCTACACATCCTACCAGGCATTCCCAATCAGACGCTGGCGCTCGCGCCCCTCCCGGAGCGGAGCAGAGCGGCAGGTTTTTTTTTTTTTGTTTTTTTTTTTTGGAACGGGCCGGAAAACTCCTCTGAAAAGGTAGCTGGAGAAGCTGGTTCCTGTATCCTACAGCTGTACATTCGCCACTCCTGCACCTCGGACAGCCAGCGTACTCGTGCGTACAGGGAATTGTTTACGCGCAGGCACTCAGCCGATGCTCTCCTGGAAACGCAGCTTACATAATTGCATGCATGAAGGTTTTCGGCAAACGAGCAGAACTCACCCTCAGCCATCTGTCTGCCTGTCGCAAGCAAATAGTGGCAGTTAATTTTTAAAAAATTGACAACATAATGTTAAGAGCCACAGAGGACCTGTCACAAGAGCAGCACTTTAATTAAGCGTAGAGCTTTACGTAGCTAATGGTTATGTAATGTATGCTAGACGTGCCATAGACTAGCGAACTCTTCAAACAAGACCAGGTCAAAACCTAGGATATGGCTGGATCTCTCCGGCCGACCAATGGTGCAACTTCATAACTCGGCCAACCAATGGTGTAGTTTCATCACTCAGTGACTCAGTCACAGACATTCGCGTTTGTAGGGCTGGCCAAAAACGGTCCAGCCAAAAATGCTCACAGATCATGTTGTCCGTTGAGCCAAGTCACAGTGTAAACGGGGACTGATTTTGGCCTGTAGTGGATCATAGACAGTGCCTCTGCTGTCCTGAGTGTAGTGGGGGGGTTTCATTGTACCACTTTGGGGGGGGGGGGGGTTAGGGCGTCGATTTTGGGGGTGGTGGGGGGAGGCGGGATGTGATTGACAGAAGAGCTTTACGTAGCTAATGGTTATGTAATAGTTATAGGTAGGACAAGTGAACTCTTCAAAAAAAAATCTTCATAAAAAGAGTTCATGCCGTTGGTTGAGCCAAGACACAGCTGTCTGTAGCAGAACATAGACAGTGACTCTACTGTCCTGACTGTAGTGGTGGGTTCATTGTACCACTTCGGGGGTTGGGGGGGGGGCGGGATCCAGTGGGGGGTTGAACAGATGTGCTTGACAGGAGGGCACTTCAGAAAAGTCGCTGCGAGGGTCCCGGAGGACGTGGAGAGGCCTGGCAGCAGCGCAAACGTCTCTTAATACAATGATGTTTACAACAAATTACAAAAATGAATTTCTTCCTCTTGCTCAGCTGAACAGCAGTCCATTTGGGGGGGGGGGGGGTAATGTTAGTGTGAACGTGCTATTTCTGTCATTTTTTTTAATTTAGAAAACTGCTTTAAAGTAAATGCTAAAACTGCCTACACTCCAGATGCCCACTGCCGGACCGAAAAAAGGAGAAGATTGTGTTGTGTTATTTTTTTTTTCCCAGAGCTATACTGCGAGGGCTGCAGATAAGAGGAAGCTCAGTAATCACGGCATAAATTTGAAGAAAAAATTTTCTTTTTTTAGTTCAAAACACAGAAACAGAATGCTTGTCTCTCACAACGTTGCCTCTTCTGTTAAAAACATGAACAGGTAAAAAAATAACGTTATTTCACTGTTGGTAGAGGGACGCACGATCTTGTTGCAGAATGACTGATCACGTTCTGATGCAGGCTAAAGGCCCACCTCTTTAGGCCACTGGTGGGTAGTGATGCTGCACATATACTCACTGGCATTAATACTCCAAAAACTCCAAAAAGATCGATACTCTTCCATTCTCTTGCGCGTCACTGTAGATCAGAGCATCTGCTAAAGGACTGTAGCTTAATGACAAGTAATTTCGAGTCTGTGTGTATTCATTTTGGCACAAGCAGCGGTTCAGAGCTTTGTTTGTTTAACTGCATTGAGTCTGGTGTTGAATACATCGTCAGGCAAGCCACACACTCACACACAAACACACACACACACATAGGCACACACACACACACACACACACACCCGCACGCACACACACAGTCACACCCACACTCAGTCACACACACACACACAGTCACACACACGCAGTCACCCACACACACACACACATACACCGTCACACACACACACAGTCACACACATACAAACACAGTCCCACACACACACACACTCAGTCACACACACACAAACACAGTCCCACACACACACACACACACACACGCCTCACTGCAGGAGAGACACACACAGCTGTGAGCAGACGAGGCCGGGGCAGCCAGGCCCTGGCTGACTCCGCACGTGCGCGGCTGCAAGCGGGAGAAGTGGCGCCGGACACTCGGGTCCCCCTTACATAAATCACACAGCCCACACAGCCTCCCGCTTATGTAACCCACCGACGGAGAGAGAGAGAGATAGAGAGAGAGAGAGAGAGAGAGAGAGAGAGAGAGAGAGAGACAGAGAGAGAGAGAGAGAGAGAGAGAGACAGAGAGAGAGACAGAGAGAGACTGAGACACAGAGTGAGAGAGACAGAGAGAGACTGAGACACAGAGTGAGAGAGACAGCGAGAGCGGTGAACAGAGAGAGAGAGAGACAGAGAGAGAGATAGAGAGAGAGAGAGACAGAGAGAGAGAGAGAGAGAGAGAGAGACAGAGAGAGAGACAGAGAGATACTGAGACACAGAGTGAGAGAGACAGAGAGAGCGGTGAACAGAGAGAGAGAGAGGGAAAGAGAAATCACCACCGTCTACCCCCACCCCCCAGCCCCCCAAATCTCGCAGCTGCCAGACCGACCACTCTGAATGGATACTGAGACACACAGAGCCAGGTGTCCTACATTCACTGTCTCTGTGCCTTGCAAGCTTACTACTCGGTCACAGAGCAATACAAAATATAAAATATCATCACGGCGCCAGTTCACCCTTAGCCTCGTCTCATTGGAAACACTTGGCCCAAACACGCTTCATCTAGGAGGTGAATTTTTTAGAGCTGAGGGTTCTGTGGGCACCAGATATCCCCTCTCCAATGCTCTTAACTTAACATTCTAAGGCTGATGTAACAATCAATACTAAGCAGTTCTAGAACACTGACTGACTGAATGTTCAGAAAACACACCAAAGAAGACCTACTCTTCAAAGGGTCAAAAGGTAGAAATGACATTCATCAAAGAAAACCTACTCTTCAAAGGGTCAAAAGGTAGAAATAACATTGTCAAGCATCAAGCAGCAAGCAGAACCAAATCTGAGACCCCATGGACAAAAGAATAAGGAGTAGGGGGAAAGGGGGGGTTGCGGTAGGGGTGTACTTACAACAACAACAACCAGGAAATGGCAGTCTGCCTCTCTCGGTCTGCAGCGAGACCCTGATTCGGCGTCAGACCGGCCCTGGCGCGAGCGGGACGGGCGCGAGGGCGGAGGCAGCTCGGGGCGAAGGTCGTCACGACGACGGCCTCGGCCCGCCACCCGCTCGGCGCGAACGGCGGCTCGAGCACCACTCGCCCGGCAAACGCGCCGCTCAAACTACACGCTTTCTCCCTCTCGCCTGCGAATAACGATCCCGGAGAGCCACTTGAAACAGACTGACGTGTCACAGTTTACATTCTGGCAACCGCTACCATAATGGCTTTGTTTGGATACCTTTTTTTTCCCCTCACCCAACAAGGCTGGGCCAAATCTCAAAAAATCTGGCTCTTCAGTCTGATTTATACCTGGCACAACAGGTGCGTTGAGATTCCAGCCAATCGGTGGCGTGAATTAATCAATCGTTTAACTACTGGGTAGTAATAATAATTCCTTGCATCTATATAGCCTTTTTCTCACCAGTCAGCAAATGAAAGTGCTTCACAGTGATGAGGGGGAAATGTGCCTCAGCCACCGCCAATGTGTAGCACCCACCCGGGTGATGCACGGCAGCCATTTTGCACCAGAACGCTCACCACACATCAGCTGCGGTGGAGTGGGAGACGACACATTTTTAGCCAATTAAATCACGGGGATGCTCAGGTGAGCAGGTTGAGAGAGAGCAAAAAAAAAAAAAAAAAAAAAAAGGCAACAGTACTCCTGGCCTTGGGGTCCAGATGTGAGCGTCTTTGGTTTAGGCAAATTAAAACCGAAACTGGTCACATTATTACTGTACTTCTGGGGGGTTTGAATGGTCTTGTTTACAGTGCTCATTTCAGCTAGCTGTTGCCTGAGAGGCTTTAACGACACAGGTACTGCTCACACCTCCGCTTTCAAATTCGAACATTCTATGTCAGGTATTCCGGCTTCGGTCGATGCCACCATCTGCGGAGCTCGGTAGGATGTTCCGGAAACACAAATGCGAGCGCGGAAGATGGCAGGCGTAGGATGAATCCTTTTTCCAAATTTCTTACAGGTCTCGCCGTTTCGCTTCTTTTACAAAGAAGTAAAATGTCTTGTTTTATCTTCGGTTTTAAATACAGCAAACAGCATGGTTGTATCAAAGGCATAGGTGCACTGCTATTGTTTTTTTGTTTTTGTTTTTTGGTAGAGTATCACCAAGAGTTTTACACGCAGAAAAATTAAAGATGGAATATGCTTCCATAATTCTGACATTTGATCTGTTATTTTGCAGCACTCAGAAATATGCATATCCACACCTGCAAACAAACAGAAGCCTGTTTAGGCTGAGCCATAATGGAAGAATAAATATATTTTTGCGATAAATTAGGCACTTTTCTGGTCTTCGGCATAATGTGCCATACTCACCAGAACAGGCAACTGTAATAATAACTATAAAGAAAACAATTCTGAAAGCTCATGAATTCCGCAGTTTTCACAGTAACAATAACTATGAAACCAAACCGTTTGTTGCAGTCACATTCTGAGCAATTTTTTAAATGTCTCTTGAACAATAAAAAGCTTTAACCAACAGAGATGCAATGATCAGTAGATAGCTTATCTGATAAAAACAGACAAAACTTGATCAAGGTATAAAGGAACCTAGTATTGTTCATTTTCTCGTTATTTTCTTTGCAACATTGCAAGTATCGTTTTAAAATTACCTGCTTCCAAACGTGCCTATGCTAGCTAAATTCACTTTGTACCCAGTACCAGACCAAAATAGCAAAATAAACTCCAATTTCCCCCATATTTCTATATATTTTATTTGTACACATATATTCTAGAGTTTTAAAAATCATAAATATAAACTGAATACACAGTAAAATGACCAGTGTAATTCAACTCTAACAGAGTACACAGAAGTCCAATACAAACCTGAGTAGGACCATATGTAGCCTACTCTGTAACAGTTGATTTAACACTGAACATTTTACTGTGCACATATAATAAGATATACTGTATGTACACACACAAACACACACACACACACAGTGCATGTGTCTTACTATATTGCCCTGATTATATATAATAAGATGTGTGTGCATATATATTATTATATGTAATGTGTGTACTTATAAAATCAACTGTTCCCTGATACAATAAAACATTCTCAAGTTCAATTGAAAACCATATCTTTATATTGGTAACTGTTGTGTACATTCACAAACATTTTAAGCATTTAAAATAATTACTTCAGCATAACATTTTAAATATCCATAACTCCATAGAAAGAAAGGAAGATCCAGTGCAGCGGATGACAAAAAACTGACCGAATTACAAATATGCCATTATTCTTCTCTGTCTCCCCCCTCTTTCCCCCGTTTTGGTTTCTAGCCAGCTGAAGCTGTTTCTTCTAGCAACTCTCCAGGTCTGTCACATTCCCTGTTAAAAGGTTTCACCTCAAGGAACCTTAAAACAGAATGAAATGTTTTGCGTCAGGCTTTGTATT
Organism: Anguilla anguilla; assembly: GCF_013347855.1. Lineage (NCBI taxonomy): Eukaryota > Metazoa > Chordata > Actinopteri > Anguilliformes > Anguillidae > Anguilla > Anguilla anguilla. Next base: position 6,199,351 of record NC_049203.1, read on the forward strand.
TCAGTAGATCACAACCCTACCCCTAAGGTGGCTAAAGATAGCTAGCTAGTTAAAATGAACTAACCTTAACTGTCTCTGGTAGATTATAACCGATCTCCCAAATTTCTATGACTAAACAGCCAAAGCAGTGTTCATTTATGAGGTAACATCAACGAACACCAGTCATCTCAGTTGGCAACAGTTCACACCTTTGGGCTATCGATTGGTTTGCTAACTATACAGCATACACATTATAATATGATAAACAGTTACATTAATTTATTTGCTAACTAGCTTGCTAACTATGAGCTGTGTATAATTAAAACTATAACCAGCAAACGTACTACTACTTGGAACTCTTACTTATTGCTAGCCTAGTAGCTAACATTAGGCACATTGATAAGATATTTGAATCTGATAGTGAGACTTACCAAATACTTCCCATGGCACAATCTGGAGAGGAAGAACTTGTTGTTTGCTGTTGGGCTCCATTTTGGATGTCAAGACTCCCTGCCACCGAATCATCCCCTGATTCAATTGGCTAAAAAAATTGTTCTCTCCCTCTCCACCTCAGCTGATGTGCGGTGAGCCTACTGTATTGTTGATTTTGCAGCATCTCATTCCTTCCTTGTTGGTGTGTCGGACCCTTACTTTTGGCCCTTTCTAATGCTCCTCGTCTGCATGGTTGGGGCAAAGCCAGGGTCATGATGATCGCAGGTGGCTCACAGATAGCCCGTCTGGCAACTTGTTACCAAAACACAGACATTAACTAGAACTTCAAAGATAACACCGTGGGCACATTCCACGGATGACACCGGCGCATCCTAGGGCTGACAACAGACAGCCAAGCAGCCCCGGCGAGTCTGAGCCCTCAGAATGAGGCTTTCATCGAGAGCTCACTTGACCCCCTTGGCTCAGCCTGGCTGGCCTGACGGTGGAAAACAACAATGTGGCTGTGATCGACAGTGGCATGTCACAGGTTAAGTAGCTTGTTCTCAGCGCAGGGGACATACGGGAGCGGTGTAGTTTTGTAGCGGTATGATGTTAGCACGGAGGAGACGCTGTACAGGCAACTGTATGGAGTACGGAGTGGACGGAGTGTAGCACAGTGGGTAAGGAACTGGGCTTGTAACCGAAAGGTCGCAGGTTCGATTCCCGGGTAGGACACTGCCGTTGTACCCTTGAGCAAGGTACTTAACCGGAATTGTTTCAGTATATATCCAGCTGTAAAATGGATACAATGTAAATGCTATGTAAAAAAGTTGTGTAAGTCGCTCTGGATAAGAGCGTCTGCTAAATGCCTGTAATGTAATGTAACGGATTAACGGGCAATGTTGGCACTACTGGGGCCTGAAGCACCAGAGAGTTTGAGAGTTTGGCTCAATTGGCTGGTCTGCCAGTGAGCAAAAGCCAGAACCTAGACAGGGCAGATAAGTTGAGATACGGGTTTGATATAAACGGACTACGTTAACCCCAATAAAGCTCACGTGTTACCCGGATATATAGTCTGACTACACACTAGTCGGCTAGAAAATTTTCACATTTCAACCAATGCGTACCCAGGTTTTCACATGAACGTAAAAGTCGGAGTTTCGCAAAAATGTTTGCTGGGCTAACTGTGTACATGCAGGTAGTTTCCATTTCCGGCAGTGAAATGACTGTGCTGACCATTTGCCAGATTAAGGCCCACAGCTGTGTTCCATTTGGGCAGATTCTGAATTTCCTGGGCCTGCGATCGCCATGATTCAACAGGTTTGTTTCATAGCAGCAGGTTGAGTGCTGTCACAACCCAAACGCCCCCCCCCCCCCCAACCCCAACCCTACCACCCACCCCCACAACACATACAGTAACTGAACGTACCATAATTCCGAAGCTAAGGACAAACCTGCAATGTCAAGACATACTTAATTGGTGGAAGATGACTGAATCATGTCCCTCAAAATAGGAGCTGGCATCAGGACCAGGCCTGAGGTTTCAAGTAATGCGTTAAAATCCAGCATCTACGTAGTGCCAATCACAAAGCGCTCAAAATCAAGCATTGGCAGTGTTATGTTATAAGAGATTCAGGTGATTGGACTCATTGCCAATCTGTCCCACAGGAGGATCAATGAGACCAACCACAGATGTGAAAGGGAAACTTATCTACTTTATTTATCTACTTTATCGGAGGATTGTATGTATTTTATGGGATAAAACAGAACATCTCACTGTTTGAAGCATTCAGCATAAGGAACCTACAGGGGGATTTCAAATATACGCTCTTTCCGGGTTCTGTTCTTTATTCTGAAATCTTGTTGTGGACCACAGCATCTTTACTGTAAAAAAATATCCATGTTGAACGAGTTCTCTCCTGGCCGCTGTTAAAGGAGCTCAAAACAGGCGTTCACATTCAAATTCAACGAATTACCCACTGTGTAACACATCTGTCTGGTCTCTGTTGGGTTTATGTGCCCCGCTGTCGAAATGTTCAATAACGCACAGGTTCGCACAAGCAGGTTATTCATCTTCGCCACTGTCTCCAGCTAATGTAAATCCCTTGACAATTCAGAAAGACAAATACGGCTTTCCCAGTCAAAACGTAAATGCAGGTTACCTGTCGTCTTGGGTACTGGAATCGTCACACAGGCGCGCGCACGCGCGCAAGTGCACTTACTGGGAATTATGTAACGATATTTTATTTTCTGTGCTCAGAGACTGGATCAAGCTTGGATAGCGTGGGCAGGCACTGTGCAACAAAACTGCTCTCCCCGTAAAGTGTCGTCTGTAAACTCTATTAGCTTATTATGAAGCTTTCCTTAACTTCAAAACTGCAACGCGAGGAGCGGATGGTGGGATAGCCCACATCTAAACACTGTAGTTTACAAATGACCTAATTAATGTAGTTAATGCAAGTCATAAAACTATACTTTCACAGAGCGACTGTTGTCATTTTAACAATCTACTTCTACCATGCCATAAGATTTTGGCAAACTTGTGATACAAATTAATATCACGTTGGTAATTCGTTGAATATATTCAAACGCATTTCAGAATTTCGCGTACAAACAATCGCGTTCAACTACCTTTGTAAAAATGATCAAACCGATTTTGGCTACTTCAGAACAACTGAGTACGCAGTGATTACTGAGAAGCTCTTCAGCGACGGACAACTGCTGTAAGCCTTTCTTTCTTTGATGGTCTGCGGTGACGCGTGGAACTCAGTTCCCCCAATTTCAGTATGCAAGCGTACACAATTATACCAAATTTGAAGAAATTATCCAATTATTCCACTATGAAAATTTTTAAATAAAAAAAAAACTCTACGGTGCACTTTCTAGGTTTGCCATATTCGTTTCCACGCATGTCAATATACAAACACATATTACTTCAGGTACAGAACCTTCCCTGTTTAATATTCTTTTGAGCCCACCTTAGCATACGAGATTCCGGTATTTTTATTCACCCATTGCGCGTGCCCGTGCGTTTACTGTCTTCAGTGACCACTGATTCGGGGACATCTCTTAGAGAAATCCCACCACTAAATATTGACAGAGGCTAATTTACGAGGATTAAATCACAATTATTCCGAGATAAACTACTTACCTTCTCGCTTTCTCCCTAGAGGTTGGCAGAGGCGGGGGAAAAATCTGTAGTTCAATCCATGAGATTCTTAGACGCGTAGACAGACACTATCTAACTTATGTCTATTTTCCTCATGTTGAATAAGTTGCGTTATTTGTCGAGGAACCCGATCTTTACTTGACGGAGACGCATTGTGTGTGAGGGGGAATCGGTTCCTCTCTCCTTACTTCCTCTATAGCAGTGATTCAGGGTTTAACTCTATCCCCGTCTTCCTTGCGTCTCTTTTGCTTTCTCTCTCCTGCTCATTTCTAACACCATCAAACTTTTTTCTGAGCGAAGGAATTACAGTACTTTTGATTTACGCATGCGTCCACCCTTCCCTGTGAGACGTACGATCCAAAGTGTTTCTATATTTAACTTGACAGAGATGAGAAACTTGCGTCGACAATAATTTCTGTTTGCCACATTTTTAAATGAGCAAGTTTCCAGGTGTGCTTTAGCCTACTTGTTCCCGTAAATGAACCTCCCTGCATGGTAAGTAGTTGCCAAATGTGGTTACCTGGCTGCAGCGTAGGTGTGCATAGTCTACAGGAGACACATTTCGCACAAACAATAGTAATTGTTTGTGATACAGCACAGTATGCAGACAAGTTTTATCCTGTTCATAATATTGAATTATGTAAATGGGTTGATCTGAGTCGTGGATTCTGTGCTAGGAAAAAATGCTTGAGGCGGTCCTTAACAATTAACACGTTTTTGTGTTTGAAAGTCGACCCACACACCTGCCTCTTGTCGAATAAAAGTTTGATCAGGGTTTATTAAGTGCATTATGCATTCGCCAACCTGGTTGTTGTGCTGAGCATCCCGAAATGGCCAGCGAGTGGTGCTGTCATGGATCGCACTCCGGCACCATCGGGCCACGAGGCACCAAGCGATAAGAGCATTTTAGCGCGCGCAAGAGAGCTTTCACCGGACCGGACTCTTACCTGCGGGGGCAAGTGACAGACGACTTCTCCTTTTAAAGAAATTTCGCGCAAGCTGTGACTCACCAATCTCACATAGGCCATCTGGCTGGAGACTTTTTTAATTGTGCCTTGAGCCTTATTTATTTATTTATTTATTTATAAAATTTATTTATTTATTTATTTATTTATTTATTTATTTTTTTTTTTTTTTTTGGGGGGGGGGGGGGAGATTAAAAAAAAAAGATTATCTGAAAGTCACCTTGCAACGTACGTAGATGTTTTACGTTTCTATTAATACCTATTTTGTACGGTGTTAATTAATGCAATCACTTGCACAGAAGTGCTATGAGCGCAATTAATACATTGCCATGGCTCATTGTGTTAGCCTACATGTTGAATTTTAGGGCAACAGTTGTCTCGTTTTGGTTTAAATTTATAACTGAATTAAATAAACTGGTGATATAGTAAGTTTGTATAAGGGATCACGCTATAGGATCACGATATAACGCAGACTGCACCAGTAGACAGCCAGCTGGGTGGCCAGGCCTACATTTATAGTATAAAAATATGGAAGCACTCTATTCCGCTATCGACTGTAGTCGACGCAAATTCATGTAAAAGAGAGTAAAATGTACAAGTATTTTAAAGCGTCTGTGATTTTCTGGTCGGTCCACGTTACCTCTAAATGTAAACCAAGTGATGCTTCAGTGTGCCATAAAATTGGCCAGCCTAGGCGTTTACGTACGTTTACAACAGTTATGGAATGGAATCAACTGGGATCCATTCACGTTATTTCATGTGTAATTTTTAAATATTTCCGCTAGATGCCGCCAGAGTCCAGCTTTAAGGCACAACGAAACCAGTACAGCCATTTAATTTGAAGTGAATTAGAATGAATTCGTGTAACTGAAGTGCTTTTAGGTAAAATTGTTATTTGTAGTACGTTCTTCAAAGCCAGTTCATACATTTCTGTGAAAATTATTGGATACTCTATTGTCAGGTAAATTTATGCATGTAAGTAATTAAGAGCTGTTTTTGTACACATCATCCTCCTGTATAGAGTTGGATATTTGCTGCAGTTGTCCGGGTTTGGCTCTTTTCTCGGATATAACAAGAGTGCGTCGCCTGTGGCTCAAACCTGGAAACTTTCTGTTGTCAGTTTAATTTCTGTTAGCCTCCCTGAGCATCTACGCATTTCAGAAAATCAGCTGGACGGTGCTTTGTCACACAAGGGACCCATTAAAAGCCTGTGTCGGAAGCAAGATGAGCATGACTCATTGTGAGGTCATTGTGAGTCAATTATGCCTCACGTACCATCTTTGTGCCACAGTGAATATTCATATTAATGCGCTAAAGTTTTATTTATTTATTTATCTTTAAAAAAAGAAAAAAAGAAACAAGCTCTAAAAACAGCATTGTAGGTTTTTAGGCTCCCAGAGATTTGGGGGAGGGGCATGGATTGGGCAACAGAGAAAGATTTATTATTATTATTATTATTATTATTATTATTATTATTACCAGGGTGACTTTGAGTTCTGACAGTTTTACATTCCACAGTAGGTGTCGCGTGTTTCACCAGTAATGCTCTGGTTCCATGGCCAAGGGCACAAAACCAGAAAGGCCTTGCCTGTAAATGGATGCTAAATGGACTGCATTTATATAGCGCTTTTATCGAAAGCGCTTTACAATTGATGCCTCTCATTCAGCCATTCACACACACACACACACTCACCGCCAAACAACCGCTCTTACCTCCTGAGCTATGTCGACTGACCTGTACCTCTGACTCTGTCCAAACCAGATCAGCCTGGTCTGTCCCGTACCCCTGACTCTGTCCAAACCAGATCAGACTGGTCTGTACGGTACCCCTGACTCTGTCCAAACCAGATCAGACTGGTCTGTACCGTACCCCTGACTCTGTCCAAACCAGATCAGCCTGGTCTGTCCCGTACCCCTGACGCTGTCCAAACCAGATCAGCCTGGTCTGTCCCATACCCCTGACTCTGTCCAAACCATGTCAGCCTGGTCTGTCCCATACCCCTGACTCTGTCCAAACCAGATCAGCCTGGTCTGTCCCTTACCTCTGAGCCTACCCAAACCAGAACAGCCTCAGTGTGCATAAAATTATATATAGGGCAAAATATTCTATTGCCCTCTGACCTAATTAACACTGAAAAAAATACTACTTCTTCAATACATATACACACACCAAGGATATTTTATACTGTATATACTGTGTGTGTGTGTGTGTATTTGTTTGTGTTTGTGCATATCCTCTTACACTGAATGGTGCCCTTCCGCCCACTTGATCAGACACACTGAAACAACAGGTTTTTGTGCTGTAAATGAAATTGCATGAAAGCCGAAATTTTAAATTCTGTGCTGTGTTCCAAACAAAAAACTAATTTCAGCTTGTGTCAGTCCTGTAGCTTCGTGCATGTAAGTAATATGCAATTACAATTATATAACAGTCAAAAGCCATAATCTGAACCAGATTTTTTTTTCTGGGTGACTTGAAATGAATCTGTAGTGTGTTATATCATCCCAGTGGTGCCTGATTATACGCAAGTTCAACGTTTGGAAAACGTGAAGGCCTTCATCCATGGGAATGCGGATGCCTCCCCCACCAGTATGGACACACACATCCGACCCATTCATTTTTTCTCATCTCCTAGTCTTGGGCAATTTCATATACTTACTGTGCTTAACAGATCCAGTTCTTAGGGGATAAAATGATCAAGTCCGGGTAGGTCGTCATGCTCACTGGTTTGTGAAGAAACATGGCAGAAATTAAAACAAGTAAACAAATTTTTGAAAACCTGTATATTGCCACGAAAGAGAGATATACAGCAAGAACTACCAACATTAATGGTGACTCTGTAGAGCTATGTTCTCTGCTTGACTGGCTTCTTCAGATCTTACGTATACAGATTTTACTGTGAGGCAGAATATACAGATCCGTTTGCGAAGGGAGAAAAATCCTCCGTGCGAGCGATTCATATTTGCACGTCTGACCTTGTGGGGGCTCTGGGCCCTTTGTGTTGGCATATTTACTCATTTTTTTCTTCCTTCCTTTCTTCCTTCCTTCCGTCCTTCCTTCCTTCCTTCCTTTCAGTTGCCCACTCGCGCGCCCACGTTTCGCTCTCTCGTCCCCTCCAGGTGTGACTGCTCGTTTCCATGGCACTCGCGTTCGTTAAAAAAAAAAAAAAACAAACTGCCGCGAACCGCGTGCGTGTTGCACAGCGCATTTTCAGCTCCTTCCTCTCTCGCCGCCTCCCTCGGAGCCAAGCCCAGTTTTTCCGAAGCCCGAGCGTGGATGGGTGGATGGATGGATGGATGGATGGATGGATGGATGGGTGGGTGCGTTTAGCTCATCCGTATCCGTTCTGCAACGAGTTTTTTTTTTTGTTTTGTTTTTTTTTTGCCAGAAAAGGTTGCCCTTTTTCGCTCCACATCCTTCCCACACGCTTAAACTCACAGAGGCATAAATAGAGAAGCGCGTGCCCTCCGGCCACCTCCTCCCCGGCAGCGCCCTTTGTCTTGCCGCGTCGCCCCCACGCACGCTGCGCCCTCATTAGCCTGGCATGCCGGTAGCCGGTCTGAGGCCCGGAGACACGTCAGGAGACCTGAAACGCAAGCCAGGAGTCACACGTCCAAAAATAAAACGGCGCCCGTGCGTCCCGTTGAGGCGCTGCTCCCTCGTAGTGGACGGGGTCCCGTGGCCTGGTACTCGAATCCGGACCGGTACAGAACCAACTGCGGCCGCCGCCCACCTCGCTGGATGCTGCAGTGCTGGACACTAACAGCACTGGCCTTTTTCTGTGCTAACCCTTTGTGCCCAGAGGCACAAAAACAAACCATTCTTTTTGTTTTTAGAACATTTTTTCAAAACTCCAAGTCAGTGTTCTAGAGCTCCATTGCATTCCGTTACCAGTAATGACTGCTGCATCAGCATTAGAATGTTCAGCTAAGAACACTCTTAACACATATTTGTGGTCTTACACCTTAAAGGGAAAGAAAAAAAAGCTCACTTGCTTTCACCCATCAGCATGGCCACATATTGTCTACTTTTTGGGGCCAGCGGGACTCAAGTAAAACGACCAAAAAGGTACCATACTCCCCATGATAAGTTGGCCAAAATATTGGGGAGTCAGGTATTACTTGCCAGTGTTTGAGACCTTTGTTTGGATCAAATCAACTTAGAAAATCTCGGAATATAGCCTCACAACATTGTGCAATGGGATTTGTAATGGGAATGTTTTACATTTAATGCTGAGGAGCTGTACCATTGAGCATGGTACATGGTCTGATGGAGAACTAATATGTCACAACAATACATTAATTTGACCTTTTAATATGCTTCCCCCTTTTTAAGAGTATGTACTTTTATGTATACACTATATTCTAGAAAGAGAATACATTTTCAAATACATTAACAAAACCAACTACATTATAGGTGGCAGTTGTTCATACTAGTACGCGCTTAGATGGCACCTTCATTATACGTGTCATTATTTTCTAGTGCCTAACGCTGCTTTTTCCGTGGGGGGAGGCTTTTTTAAAACACGAAGTGACCTGGTCTGCTGAGGGCAGTGTCTGTCTTGTTTCCTTTTAATTAACAGAATTTATTAAGCCCAGCGAAAAAAAAAAAGAATTTTTTTTTTTTTTAACAATGACCTTGTTCCACATTAACTGCCTGCAGCAAGAGTCAGGGAGATGAGCTACAGTACTCTCCATGGCAACTACAATAACACAAAAACACAAAGAAAACTGGTTCATACATATTCATTTTCCCCGTTTCATTTCAGGAAATTAAAGGGGGAAAACGTTTTGCTTTAAAGCAGGTCACAAACGTGTTAAAATCTTGACAGAATATTTTATGGTTGATTTGCACAAGCAGGCAGACGAGTCACGAGCAAGACCTTTTCCTTTAAGGAAAGCATCAAAAACAAAATTTGGCAAAAAGAAAAAATTGGCTGCTCCTTAATTTGATGAACATTTCAGGAGCTTTATGAATTCAAAAAATATCACATTAAAAGGAAGGAACATCTCAGAAATGATTATTACCATTCTCCAGGAAATTATGTCAGAGAATTTTTAATGCCAGTAAAAGCTGGAGACCCTTATAATTATGAGAAGAACAAATTTAGATACATGTCAAGTTCAGCGCAGGCAGGTGGTGTAATCAGGTGTTGAAAAGAAAAGTGCAAGCACACAGTTTTTTTCTTCCCAGTCCATGGTGGATTTTATTGCACAGAACTTTTTAACAAACTTTTAAAAATCTTTAAGTCTCACCTGGACAGACTGAAATATGCTGGAGGTCACGTGATCAAACAGTAGCGCTGTAAAAACCCATCAGTATTATGGTAAGGTCTTTTTGCCCAACACCATTGTTTACCAAGCTCAACCACCCAAAGCACCAGCTTAATACAAGTGCTGTAGAAGATTTCAAGGGCTGTTCACCATCTGGCAGTCTTCAAATTTTAAAAAATGTGCTAAATTAATGTACATTCAGCTTACAATCAAATGTATTTATTCATCACCAACTGCCATTAGTGTCCCTGTTCAAAGTGCAAGTACGTATTTTTCTGTTTTGCCACAAATACAAGATTTAAGATTATTTTCCAAATCTGAGTTGTTAACAAACAACGTGTTTTATAATAACCCTTACACACATTCTAGGCAAGCACCAACAACATACACACGCACACACACACGTGCAGGCATACAGACGCGTGTGCACACACGCACACACACACACAAAGGCGCACACACCATCAGTGTGCTACGAACCACAACTGTGTAAAATACAGCAATGAGAATGATACATTAAAAAAAAAAAAAAAACAACCGAAAAGTATAACAGAAACGAACGAATTACCTTGCTGCTCGTTGCCATGTCAACTGCGTGGGAGACTCTGCCTGGTCGCTCTCTTTTCACAGCTTAAGAAATGCAACGTGACTGCGAACTCACGCAGTCAGCAGCTGCCTCGCGGTCATACGCGCGATTGTCCTCGCGGTTTTCTTCTCAGCTAGTTAAGAACGGTGCGGGGGTTAAAAAAACCGGACATTTACATAATAAGAAATGGGTCTACAAAACCATAAGGAAGCATGAGATTGTTGATTTCGCGGACATCTGTTTTTTTTTGTTGTGGTCGATTTTTTTCGTTTTTATTTTTTGGCAAGGGGGCGTGTGGTCTAGCAAATTCTTGTCCCCCTGGATGTTGTTCATAGCTATTTTGGCATTTAAGCATTAGCGCTGGTATGATAGAAGAGCGCAGGACAGGTACTCTGCAGAAAATCAGTTATAATTTGCCCTGCGATTCCAACGGAGCAACTTCATCGAATGTTTAAATACCTAAATACTGTAGCAGTTCATACAGGACATTGGGAAGGCTAAACTGACAGGGATTTCGCTTTGCAGCGGCTAACGGCAAGCTTGCGAAGGAGCTTAAGCCTCTGAACTTAAACGACAGCAAGCCGCAAGCAGGCTTTTTAGCAGTCAGCACAGGCCCCGTCCCGCCCCCAAATCCTTCCCAATACAATGTTGGTGGTTCAAGTTCTGTGACACTGTTCAGCCAGAACATGCATTGTGCTTTTGAGTGGCACTGTCCACATGGAGCCATTCAAATAAAAAATGGCGGACAGCACGCTACTGTTGGGGAGAGGGAAGGAGGGGGATAGGTCAGAATAATGTTTTGACCAGTCAGAGTCGGGGGAGGGGGGGGGGGGGGTAATGGCACTCAGAGAGCATCCTGAGCTACTGTTCCAACAGGACCTCAGCCCTATGTATCAGGGCCTTGGAAGGGGGGGGGCATCTGTTTTTTTTCTCTAGGTCTAGCCCACATCTCACTTCCTGTAAACACCCCCCTGAGATCCTCATGAGCCATCTGGGAAAGACAGGAAGCTGATACAAGGAGCGTCACTGAGGCATCGGCTCGAACAGGACTGGCTTCCATCTGGAGGAGGCGGGGATGGGGGGGGGGGGGGGGGGTGTTGTGTGGTCAGCAGGGACACCTGACTCCAGACACCATTTTGGGCCCCTCCCCCCCTCCACAAAGACACTGAAGGAACCAGAGCACTGCGCAACGTGCTCTATGCCATGTCCGGGGGGGGCGGGGGGGCGGGGGGGCGGGGGGCGGGGGACAGGAAGGGCGACGTTGCGTCAGGGCGGGGCCAGACAGCCCATCCCAGCCTGTTGCCATGGAGATTCGGCCCTACGACAGCTGCCGGCGTGAGAATCGGCCGCCCCTCCCGGCCCGGGTCTGCGACCCCGCGGGCCGCTGGTTGAGGGCGGGGCCCAGGAAGTCCCGGAAGGACCCCACGTGCAGGCGGCGGCGGGCCAGCGTGGGGCGAAGGGGCGGGGGCAGCCGCTTTGGGTAGCCCCTGCGGTAGCGCAGGGACTGGATGCGCAGCAGGCGCTGGGAGTACTGCACCTCGGGCATGATGAGCTTCAGGCACACGTCCTGGGACGGCCCCGCCGGGCGCGAGCCGTTGTGGGGCAGGTCGTAGCCCACGATGTCCACCCGGGCGCTGGGCTGCCAGGGCCGCAGCTCCTTGTTGCGGATCTGGGTGGCGGGGCGCAGCTGGGGCAGCCGCCCGCCGAAACAGCCGCGCACCAGCCTGTCCCGGGCCCGGCGAAGGAGCCGCACCTCCCGCCCCACGCAGGCCGCGCCCAGGCCCGCCAGGCGCCGCCACAGGGAGGCGTTGAAGTGGTCGTACAGCTGGGCGTCCAGCGCGTTCCAGGCCCGGATGCGGGCGGGCAGGCCGGCGCCCAGGCTGCGGCGGGACCCGGGGCTGCGCATGTTCAGCTTGACGTACAGGACGTCCTCCAGGTCCCAGGACAGCAGGTGGCGCAGGAGCACCAGCGACTCGTCGAAGTGCTCGGCGATCATCACCAGGGAGAAGACCCGCTCCACCTCCCCGACCAGCGCCGCCACGTAGGCCGCGTCCGCGGGGGGGCGGTCCTTCTCCCCGCCCAGGTCGAAGGTCAGCGTGTTGCGGGCGTACATGGAGTCCTTCTCCTCCGGGCGGTAGTAGCGCCAGGGGTCGTCCAGGAAGGCCTCCAGGGAGCCGTTGGGCACGCGGCGGAAGCTGAGGCAGTGCTGGTTGTAGTAGCTGAAGAGCGACTCGAACATGGCGGCCGGCTCGCGCAGGATGGTGACGTAGACGGCGTCGGCGGGCACGACGCGGCGCAGCTCGCTGGCGTTGAGGCGCATGTGGCTGGCGACCACGCGGGCGGGCACGGTGTGCGGGTGCACGAAGCGGGCGCTGAAGGGGCGCGGGTAGCAGAACTGGTGGGCGCACGCCTGCACCGGCAGCGCCACCGTCAGGTTGTGGCGCTCGGCGAAGCGGAACAGGATGTTCTGCACGGTGGTGCTGGCCGTCTTGTGCGTCTTCAGGAAGGCGACGCTGGTATGCTTGGCCTTCAGCCCCGATGAGGGGAGGGGCCGCAGGGAGGGGCAGCCCAGGAAGGCCTTTATGGTCCTACACCAGGGGCACAGAGAACCACAAACAGAGGTGCTGAAACGCAACGGAGACACCCAGTGAGCCAAATGAGAAACAAACACTATTTATGGTCTACTTTTCAGAGAGAAAATACATTACATAAGAACAACGAACACAGAATCATTATAGACTGCTTAATCTACATTACATTGCTCTTAATATAGTCGTGATGTAGACGTATTTGTTTTACCGTGACCTTTGTCATTGTCTTTTTTAGAATATACTTTAACAACGTTCAGCGTGTACGCATTTTGTCATTTTGAAGCCGATTTGAAATTGTACTCTTAATTAGTATTTGCTAGTCAAGTGGAATTGTGGAGAGAGATAACGAGAGAGGGAGGAAAGCGAGACAGGAGACTGAGAGAAAGAGAGAAAGGAAAAGGAGTGAGAAAATGAAAAAGACAACAAGGAAGCAGAAAGACTTTGACGGATACGAATTAATGAGTTGTGACTACAGCTTTGAAAAGACACAGAATCTGGCTTTACTCGGCTCCCACAGTGTGTCCTGCAGTAGATCGTTCGGCATTCACACTTTCTTTTTTTTTTTAGCAGTTCTCACATAATTTTGTTTTCCTGCCAGTGTCGTTCGAAGCTTCTGTGTTTTGCGGAAAGAAAAGTCAAGAATATTTCAGTTCTCTCTAATTATGTACTATTGTCCCCAAAAAGCCGCAGTGAACTCCATAACACCGGGGAGAAGTCAACTGCTTTCTTACACAGTTACCTTGGCAGTAGATTCACAACATATTTGTTTCAGTTATGTTCTGTTAAGCACTTTTGTGGTGCATCTTATGTACAAAGTCTACAAATAAAGTTATTATTATTATTATTATTACTGTTGTTATTATTATTACTGTTGTTGCTATTATTATTATTATTATTATTATTATTATTATTATTATTATCATCTTTTCCCAGAAAAAGTGGACAAATGGTGGGCAGGGGCAGGGCAGGGTCCTACCAGCTGAAGTGTCCTCCGTGGTGCAACAAGAGGCTGACGCTACTGATCACCAGCAGAACCAGGAAGAACTTCTTCTGGGACATGGCTCTGTGTGGGAGAGAGAGAGAGAAAGCGCGAGGAGGAGAGAGAGAGAGAGGGAGAGAGAGAAAAGGACAGAGACACAGGGAGAGAGGGATGGGAGAAAGGAGGAGAGAAGGGAGAAGTATGAAGGGAGTGAGACAGAAGTAATGCATGAAGAAATAATGAAGAAGTAATGCACACACTCCAGACGGACTCGGATGTGTTTGTGTATATGTGCGTGTATGTGCGTGTGTGTTTGTGTGTGTGTGTGTGTGTGTGTTTTTCTTTAGATATGAAATATACCAGCCAAATGCACACATTAAGGGTTTCATCATTTGTACACTGTTGGTACAAACTGCTCATGTCTCCCTCTCGCTAACACTCTTTCACTAAAAGTGAGCTGTCCCTTTTAGAGCAGGGCTGCCCGAACCCTGTTCCTGGAGATCGACCGTCCTGTAGGTTTTCCATTCAACCTTAACACTTCACACCTCATTCAACAGCTCGAGCGGGGGATTTCAAACTCAAATCCTGGAGTGCCACAGCGTCTGCTGGCTTTTGATGTGTTCCTGCTCTTAAGTGCTTAATTTAAGTCATTGCCTTGGCTAAAGGATGCTGGGACTTTGAGTTTGAGATGCCTGAGCTAGAGGTCTCGTTGAGCTGCTAATTAGTGGAATCATGTGTGCCAAATTAGGGTTTAAAATGAAAGCCTACAGCATGGTAGATCTCCAAGAACAACGTTTGGCAGCACTGCTTAGAGGTATGTTAAGGCCCTCCATTACAAACTCAGCAGAAATACAGAATGTATTCAATATGTATTCAATATTTTGAATAAAGCAAACTCACACCAGCACTGTTCATCTTGGCTGTCTGCTTTGCTGGCCTCTATTGGTCAGGCATTGTAACTGCAGGAGCTGCACACACACTGAGAGATGCTACCATGTTTGGAGCTGCTTCCTTCACTGAGAACTGAGACGTACACAGCGTGATGCTCTGTGTTAAATCGACTCATTTCACTCTCACAGAGCACCTTCAAATTCTGTCAGAGGTAAATTAACACTGAACACGTTACTGAGTATGAGCGTCATGCTCTAAATGTGACTAACGGACTGACTCAGCCGAGGTGAAGCGCTGTCCAGATTTCAGATTTCACAGCCAATGTCTGCATGCATTTGCATATTATCTGAGTATGGTACCAGGAAGAGCAGCTCAATTTAACTGACTGGGTGCATGGATGTATTGCATGTACTTCGCTCCTAATATGGAGTGCCAAATCACAACCATACAAATTTAATGTTTCATTAATTCATTCATTCACAACTCCACATTCCTTCACGCAGTCCACAGAATCTTCCATATATTTGGGAGGGTGCAGACCCGCGCACATGTCGTCCAAAATGTGTGCACCCACTCTCAGTAATGAATCACAGCTACCACTGCGCTGTGGCCGACGTAGAATGGCAGTACAGAAGTGGTCCGGAGTTTTGGTTGCTGTGCCCATATCCAGGAGAGAGCCGTATATATAACTAAATATCAGATAGCAAACAAGCCACAGATAAGCAGCTCACCTGGCACTACAATATGCACAGGAAGGGGTACAAAAGCTGGGCCACACGCTGCTTGCCGTACCGACGTCTTGCAGTCTATGTCATCACCTGAATGGAAGGGTTTCTATCGTATGCCCCCAGGCTAGGCCTGATATAGCGGTTCCTGAATGTAGCTGAATTATCAACCGCGCCGACGCAGTGCCAGAATCAGCTCGGAGTCCTGTGCTATGAGGAAGAATTAGGAAGGAAGAACTTCCTTTTTCCGTCAGTCAGAAGCCAGTTTAGGCCTTGGAATCCAGGTGTGCAGACTCTTCGGCCAATCAGTGACTTAACTTGAGCGCGTAAGAGCAGGAACACATCAAAAAAACCAGCAGACACCATGGCCCCCCCAGGATTTGCGTTTGAGATCCCTGGTCTGGGCCCCATGAGACTCTTCACCAGTTGGCACGAGCAGGACGTGTCTATACACTCCCCAAACAGATGTGTGAAGAACAGCACACAACGTGCCATTTTTTTTAAACACACCTTCATGCCTAGACAACGACAACACATTTTGTGTTACTTTCAACACTGTCTATGTTTAAAAGTGTCCCTTCGTAACAGATGAACTGCATATTTGTAACACAAAAGTAGGAACACAAAAAGGCGTGTTAGGGATGTTTCACACATTCTTTTTGAGAGCGCAGATCCTGGGGCCTGTGGCTACACTGAGATCAAGGGCCAGTTTAAGCCTAGTCCTAGACTAAATTCAGTTTTGAATAGAGATTCTTTATATAAAACTCAGTTTAGCCCATGGCTAAGCTTTCTCTGTGTCCGTGAAACCAGCCCAAAGTTTTTTTCAACTGGTAATGCCTCCTGAAAGTGCCATAAAATAGCAGTTAATTGAGTCTGTCCAGCCTTGTCAGTAATGCAAGGACCCAGTCACTACAATCCAAACACAAAGGGGACCACCACAGTCACTCAGTTTACCCTTAAGCACCAGAGCTATGGTGCACCCCAATAAAAACCAGTCTAGTTTATATTTACTATGATAGTGTTTAACAAAATTAGTTTGCAGCAAAATGTTTCTATGGCCATCTATTATATCTACACCTATCTATATTTTAACAAAAGAAAACACCTTACAAAAATGGATACATATACAATATATATACAATATACATACATATACATACAATACATACAAAATCAAAATCTGAGAACAGAATTAATTTGTGAATTCCCCAATATATTGTCAAGCGTGGAAATGTATTTTCTGATCTTGATAGTATATTCTATACAAACTTTTTTCAGCACGTTCCATGTCGATAATGAGCACCATCCAATGTTTGAGGTTAAAAAAAGGCGACCCGTGTAGAACTTTTGGAATGGAACGTTCTAATAGCAGGTTTCCACAAAAAATGTCCGCTTAGGTTTTGCTGCAATTGAACTTCCCCCACCTTCAGTGCAAACACACAGTACCGCAGAGCAACAGGTTGTAATGAGTGCGATCAGTGGCTTGTGATGGTGAGCCTCTGTCTTAAGCACCATTCAGTTTAACTTCAGTTCTAATATGAATACAGAGCGGTAATGACAAACACGGTCCCCAAACCTTTGCATTGGACGCTCCCCCCTTTCTGCGATAGAAAGCTCTGGAACAGCTCCTTATTACCTGAGAAAACCCAAAAAAAGCAGCATTTAACAGAACATTAAACAGCCAAGGCTCCACCTCTCATGGGCTCACCTGGCTTGATTAAAAACCTGATTACTGTAAGACACAACCACTGGCTTTCTGTGCAGGGGAAAGCGAGGAACCAGGTAGACTGTTTTTTGCGTTACCTGACACCTAGAAATCAGGCACAATCGCACTACCTGCTGTGAAAGGCCTTCACTTGGGGTAAAAGCTTTCGTTTAACTTTTGTCCAGCGTTCCCTCCACGGTAGGACCCTGGTGGTCAACAGTGACAATAGGATGAAAGCTGAATAAAGGTGTTGTTGATGTGCAACCTCAAAAAACGTGAAACCGTGTTGCTGTATGGTAAAAAAAAAAGCCTTTATAGAATCACGGTCTGATCATTAACCCTTTAAGGTGTAAGATCACAAATGCGGGATTAGAATGTTCTTAACTGAACATTCTAATGCTGATGTAACAATCATTACTGGTGAACGGAGTTCTAGAACATTGGCTTAGCATTTTGAAAAGAACTTTACAAAAAACACTGACTTTTCATAGGGTTAAGAGGGTTACAGGCACTCTTTGGAGGTAAATGGCTCCACTCAAGCACATTTAACAGTGATTACCTACTGCGGGATCTGAACTCGCAACCCTCTGGTGCAGCTGTTCAGTCTTTCACAGAGTGACAGGACAAGCAGGCTGTTCATAGCAGGTGGTCCCATATACACCTGTGGGGGGCACTGTTATATCTCAAATGACTGGTTCACCCAAATTAATAATAAGAGATTCAACTGCACTGTCACAGGTCAGGAAATAGTAGAGTTACATTACATCTTACTGTCTGGGACTCCTTGCAATGTAAAAGCAAAAAAAAAAAATCCAAACATATTTTTTTTTTAAGGAACAGCCCAATATCACTCCTGAATGTGAATAAGAAAACAGACACCAGCAGCACATTTTATATTTGCTGTAACTGGAGTTGTGGTTCTGAACGCAGAACCCAGCACACAGAGGGATCAGGTGTTATTGAGAGTTAATAAGAAGGGGATTAAAGTGGCTCTCTGTCAGCGAGACCCTGTCCTGCCCTAGACCCCAGACACGGAAGACAGGGCCTCTCTTTAATTAAACTGGCCAGGTTGGATTTCCTTTCGATCCACGTGACAATGAGACAGCGGAGGGAGCCGAAACTGGAATCCCACGAGGTTATGATTTAGTGTAGCGGCCTTCACAATCTGCGTGTGTGTGTGTGTGTGTATGTGTGAGTGTGCCTCTCTCTGTGTGAGTGTGTCTGTGTCTATTTGTGTGTGTGGCTGTGTGTGTGTGTGTGTGTGTGTATATAAGTGTTGTGTGTGTGTGTGTGTGTGTGTGTGTGTGTGTGTGTATATATGAGTGTTGTGTGTGTGTGTGTGTGTGTGTATATATGAGTGTTGTGTGTCTGTGTGTGCCTGTGCGTATGTGTGTGTTGTACAACGTAGCTCCTGGGTTAAGTGATGTTTCTGTGGAATCACATTGAATATCATGACTGCAGTGTTTGGTTTCAGAGTGTGAGACCTGAAGGAATTCAGCCTGCCTGTCTCGCTTGCCCACTTTGGCCTATCTCATTCAATACACAAGGCCGCATTTAAATGCCTGAGAAAAACGGCAAAAACACAAAAAAACAAAATGGCCACCCAGGCGCTGCCAAAGCACTCTGGCCATAGTGTCGCCCCAGAAGGGAACGCAGGTTTGTTCATGTGTCTCAGCATTAACCCTTCAAGCCAAAAATTTGAGACGTTTTTGGAATATTGCCAAGAGGAGTGGCAGCAGCGTGGCAAGTTTTAGAATGCTGTAATGAGTTGCAGCTCGTCACATCGCAAATCTTCGATCTGAACTGGGCTTCTAAGGTGTAAGACAACATTCTATCACTGATGTAACAATCACTACTCGCAACAGAAAGCAACAGAGCTCTAGAACACTGGCCTTTGACATTTAGGGGGAAAAAAGAAAAAAAAAACCCATATTCTTCAAAGGGTTAAAAAGCAACCGCTCTGGCTGATTGGGTGCTTGCAGTCTACCTGTATGTATGAGATGAAAGGGCACATGAAAGGACAGTCACCTCATGCACAGCTGGGCTGGGAGACCACAGAGGGACAAGAAGCAGCAGGGCAAAGAACTGGGCAAAATTGCTAGAGGAAAAAAAAGAAGCTGGGTATAAAAGCTGCTTAGGAAAGCATTACAAATATAATAACTAATTACAATAAATGCGAAATAATATATTTTTTTAAAAAGCAAAGCACAATGTCTGTCCAGCTCATTTGGAAGGTGGTGGGGGGGGGGGGGGCACTAATGTGAAAATAATTGCTGGCTGATTACACCCACTCTGCAGGTCAAGATGGCTGCTCTAAGCCTGAAATAACATTGGATGCTGCACTAATGGGGTGGCTTTATAATTCTGACCAATGTGGCGGAAAAGAAAATTAGGTTCAGACTTATAAATAAAGGATATGAATTGCAGATTACACTTGTAAGGATACCTGCAACCATTGTCTTCAAAGGAATCCACAAATGTGTTGTATTTTTTCCCCCGACCCAGAATTTACAAAAAATCTGCGAACCCTCTCCACTGGCCCCTTCACAGAACACTTTTTAAAACATCATATTCCTGCATAAAGTAACTGAAAAACAAACAATTAATGTATAACCACCTTCTTCATGTTGGGCTTGCTCATGATTACACAGTGCCCTGTGCACAGTTGACATATAACCCTCCTGGAGAACATACTACATGCGAATTAAGACTAGAAATTACAAGATGGCTAGCGGTACGGGTGGTACATACTTATTATGCGTTTCTTTTTACATGAAAGCAGTTGTTCTGTTCGTTGATGGCCTGCCACCACACAGTAAACTTGCAGTTCACAATGCATGGCTACAATTAACAATGCATTAGCTGTGACATCACAAAGGTGTGACATCACAACGGCTTCAAAAAGTATACATAACACCTTTATAAGCCTGGTGTTACTACTTTATAAAGCGTTCATACCTAAATGCAGAACTGTACGCTCCCTGCTTAATTTTTTAGAAACTGTTCACAAGCAACTGCACTCACCAAGAGACGCGTATGTCCTGAGGGCCCAAGGGCCAAATCAAGAGTGGCCTTCACCCCCAATATCCCGCTCTGCCCCCAAGCTAAATCCACTCGCCATCTGGGCAGACTCAGGGGGTGGAAGGGGGGAGCTTGTGACCAGTATAAGCCACATGTAGCAGAGCTGAATGGAGGTCACCCTGAATCAGGCTTTTTGGCCTGTTTGCGTCACATCCAGGAGGATGTGCTGGTTGCTAAGCAACGGGAGGCTGACCCTTACCGTTCTTCTGCGGTGGCTAGGAAGACCTCCAGTAGAAGTCCTCAAAGTCCCTCACCCACACACAGACACACACGCATATTCAGACACACACACACACACAAGCACACGCAAACTTAAACACAATAATGCATACAAGCACGTATGCTGACACACATGCACACTTTCACGATGGTAAACATACACCACACTTAAACTGTCATTTGTTTGCTTGGCAGGCTGTCTTACCGAGGCCAACTTTGCTTTCAGAGTACGTACGAAACAGCGGGATATTCCCTAAAGCAATTCAAGATAAGTACCTTATTCAAGTGAACGACAACAGTGGCTCCACCAAGGCACAGAGACCCGCAGCTGTGTAATTATGAGCCAGATTCTTAACTGTTAGCGCACAACACTTCCCCAACGCTCCTTTACCATCAGTCACCGGTGAAAATTACATGGTGGCTTAATGCACTCGGAGAACACACTCGTGTACATTTGCTTTGATTCGAAGGCTATTGTTATGCGCTTGCAGAGACCAAAAAAAATGAGTCAAATCTGAACAAGTACTTTAGTCTTATATTTTGACATGAAATCTTGTTTCTATTGCTTTCTCGCTGAATAAGGCAAGAAGGCTGCCAGTGAGGTGAGACAGTTTGGCTCATTTTCGAGATTTGCCAGTGAGGAAATACAATTGCACTTGACAAGCAGAATGTAACTGAAAACAAGATGATATTTTCTGCTTGAGAGAAAAGAATAAGATTTTAAGGCTCATTGCAGGACTAAAACACTTGTTAAGACACATTTTTTTGCTGTGTGTCCATTAAAGTCTGCATAGGAGCTATTTAGGCCTTGGTTAGAACGGTTAGAATCTCCAACAGAGCATCATTGTCAAAAGCTGTGACACAGTGACCAGGTAATTAGGCAACAGGGGCCTTAGGTATAGGAATTCCACACTGAACTGAATACGAATGGTTTGGTCGGCCCTGGTTCGAACCTGACTAGAGAAAAATTGCTTCGCCAGCGGAACCAAGTTCATGATAACATGCTGCAACATAAGGTATGGAATCGCCAAAAGGAACTGAACTTTCACGCACAGCCAAGCAACACAAAACAATTATACATCACGCCTTAATTTTCGAACACTCCAGTAATTTCCTCAGCGTATATAGGGTTCAAATATAAATATATAATGCGATTGATTTTATATGTGTTATTGGAGCAGATTGCAGCAGGAGTTCAGAACCTTGACAGGGTACCCAGCTTGCTCTTTTGGTCTCACACAGAATGACACGGGGTGTTAAGTCACTACATGGGTGGTCCTGCTGTGTTAAAGAGTCGCAGAGGAACTCTTACCCCCTCTGCTGGACCGAAAAGGAACTCGACGTTCAGCAGGCCACAGCAGAAAATGGTCAACTCCCATCTCGGTCCTTTTCTTAAACCTAAAGATCTGACTGTTGCCTGAGCCTTTAATGCCAAGTATGTACTTCTGGTGCCTGGAGCTGCTCCAAATGGGAGGGGCCTAGTTCCAAAGAGGCGTGGCCTAGTTCCAAAGAGAAGGGACAAGGTTAGGTTAGGGAAAAAATCTTTCTTTCCCTAGTTGCCCCTTATGAGGGCCCCTTGGGAAAGAAAAGTTTTAAGTCCTCCTGGGTTTGATGTTTGATGTCCAGTTAGTGTCTGTTTGCAGGCCCGATATTTCTAGTGCCTTAAGTCCATGATGAAGTAAATGTGCCACTAGGTGCGTATGTGAGTCCCTACGATTTTTTATGTTACAGGGTTACAGTTAGTGTTGCACTAAATTCCACCAGTTCAGAGCTAGGCCACTCCCCCTTTGAAGCTGGACTCTTTGAAGCTGCTCCAGGTGCCAGAAATACCCTTTGCCTTAGCGTATGCGCTTATGCAATCATCCTGAACAAGAGCAACTGGTAGCAAGGGTCTAAACGCAACAGTAAATGTAAGCAAACGGGCGGGGCTTGTTCGGAAGCACCCCGTGCTGTCTCGCCACAGAGGACCCGTGAGCCCATTCTCACGTCTGGAACGACGCGTGCCTAAGCGGAGGCGATGACACAGCGAATCTCCGCGGACGGAAGGGAAGCCCCAGCGGCGGCGGCGACGGCGGCGGTGATGGCGGTGTCCCGAAAGCGCGGCTCGCTCTAAGAGAGATTAATTAACGGGGCGGTCGCTCTCAGGAGAGGCTCACGGGTGCCGCGTCAGCGGGAAAGAGTCACCCGCTCTGTCGCGGGGGGGGAGCAGCCTGTCAGGGCCCTGGGGCCCCGCGGGACGGCCCACAATGCCTTGCAGAAGGGGCTGCCTGTCGACATCCGCTGCCTAATCAAGTAACATTTGGGTCATGGCAAAATCGTGTCAGGCAGTCCTGGGTGGGCATTTTTTTTTCCATGAATGTTGAGGTTTCATGAATAAATGAAACTATACTTCAACAGTAAGGGATTCGACACTGGGAGGGTTGTGTGTCTTCACCCCAGGCTACAATCTGCCCAGCCACTATGATTAGCATCATTGCATGCCCAGAAGACTCCTCATTACATCCCTAATAACATTTAGCATAACTTTAACTAGCTCGCACTGGGCCAGCCAGAGGAGAATGGGCTCTCCCTGTGTAATTGGGTTCTTCCCAATGGGGGTTTTTTTTTCTTCCCACTGCTTTCCTGGCTGGGAATTCTTATTATTTCCCAGTTTTTCCTATTTCCTGCGATGCATCTTCGTTGCAGTGCAATTACGCCTGATTTGTGTACGGTCCCCGCTGACCGTCGTCCGCTGAGTACATCTACAGTACACATTAAAAAGACGGCATGATAAAACACACAGGCAATCAAGCGTGAGGCCTTTCCCTGAAGAACGGGATGGTAGAATGCAGGTCTTCAGGGGCCTGGGTGAGGCATGTCTGTGCTCGGCTGTTTGCATCAAAAGGGAGCCTGGTGGGATTTTGCGCAAAAAAGCGCCCCCCCCGCCCCCCCCCCCCCCACAAGACCCAGTCCCTCCCAGCTGCGCCGATGTCGAAGGCTAGCCCCGGGGCTTTGCGCTCTGTGTGCTAACAGGGAGAGCGTTCCGGAACGTTCGGCTGGCAGAAAATCCGTCAGGAGCGGGTTCGATCCTCCGAGGACGCTGCGAGGAGCCTTTCCTGCACAGATTGCGGGATTCTGAAAACTCGATGTGTGGCCAAGTGCTGACGGCATCGTCCCGGGAGCCGATTCTCAAAGAGTTACCAACTTGTGGGGTTCGATCGCAACTGCTTACATCACGTCTCTGACAGCCGTTACTTAACCGCGTCATTTAGCTCTCGCACACTGAACGTCAATGTACACAGCAACATTACTGGTGCTAAATCAACTCTGGCAGTGTTAAATCAACACTAACAGTGTCAAAACATGTACTCTGTTAGAGTTGGACGTACTCCGTCGGCTGATCGTGCTCTTTACATTTTTTGCTGTGTAGATCTAAAGTACACAATTGTTACACAATTGTTACACAATCAGGTTTCTGTGTTCACTCGCTTGGAATTAAGATCCAGTGAATTTTTCAACCTTAAAGGCACACCAATACCACCACGCCACATGCTCCAGGACCAGGATGATCTGACAAAGTCAAAATGCAATGGTTGGGGGAAATTTAGTCATTTGATCCACACCAATAAGCATAATAATTGAAGGGATAGAAAACAGGCAAAGAGAAAAATACAGCGACACTTCTCAGAAAGCAAGCAACCGGCGATGGCAATGCAATGAAGCATTACTGTCTGTATAAAATACCTGTCCTGTGTGAAAAAAAAAAAAAAAAAAAAAAAAAAAAAACGATTACTCACTATTATCAATGCAATTATTATTCGTGAGAATATACATGAGGGTCGGTATCTGAATGTGTCATTTCGTAAAATGGGGTGTTATGTCTCCCCTGCTCATAATTGAGAGCGACTAGAAGCCTGTTACGAAACCTCTGCCTGAGCAGCCCCATCTAATTATATTTGTGAGGCGCACTTAATCCACTCTCAGTTTTTTACATTTTATTATTTACAGCAATTCTCGACGTGAACGTTAGTAAATGTGGCAGTAAGTTTTGTTGAGCAGCCACCATTATCCTGCTAAGTGCTACGTCAACTTTATGTTGTTTGGCGAAGCTATACAATTTTTAAGGTTTTTCATCAGGGAAATATGACTGTATTAAAACACAGAAGCTGCGAGGGTGAAATCTGGTGGACAGCTTACATAAAAGAGAAATAATAATGACTGATTTTTGTCAACAGACATCTTGAGTCTATAGCCATTTGCATCAGACCTGGGTCAAATATGTATTTGTTTTGGATTCAAATATTCTTCTGTGCACTATTGATCTTGCCTGGTGTAATTGAGCCAGCCAATGTGACCAGAAGGCGGGGTTTGTACTTTTTGAGAGTATTTCATTGGTTCCAATACACCAGACAAGACCAGTAAAGTGTAGAAAAGTATTTGAATCCAAAACCCAGGTCTGATGCAAATGGCTATAGACTCAAGATGTCTGTTGACAAAAATCAGTTGCGTAGACTGCACCTATACCTAGAGTCTATACCCAAGTCTGCCAAGGGGTTATTCACTTAAAGTGCAGAGAAAAAAATTAAGTTTGGTACCATTTTGGTACACATCACATTTCAGGCTAAAACAAACAGAAGGCCATTTAACCCATAGAAAGGATGCAATAGCCTATCTTAAGCCTTATATCAATTTAATAACACAAAATCACTCCACTGTGTAATAAAGGTGGTAAAACAGATTAAGTGAATTTTTTTATTTGTGAAGGATTGTTTTTAAAAAAGCCTTCAATTAATTACTAAACAAGCCTACACTGATTTTGTGCTTTGAGTGAAATACCCCCCCCCCCCCATTTATCCACATTTATTGTGGATAAATGTAAATGAGAAATCCAAGCAAAACAGAGAGGCAGCCATTAATCTGTGCTAACCTTTGTGTGATTTACATAACAGGTTCCGCTAACAGGCTGTATAGTCTCTGTTACTCATCCTTATATTATCCGTCCTCTCTGTGTCGAATCGGTTTCCGGCCGTGGGGATCGAACCACAGTGAAAACACAAAATCGCCACTTAATTCCCACTGACCTGTCTCAGCAGGTACCACAGCCGCCCATAAATACCGAATCCTGGACGGTTCTCAGACAATTTGTCCGTCGCAGTTTCATCCTCAGCGGTGCTAACGCGGCCAAGCGGGGTAGTGTTTATGGCTAGTGTCCAGGGGGGGGTTGCGGGGTCAAATCCCAGGCAAGGCTTTTGGCGATGTCCTTTAGCAGGACACTTAACCTAACCTGTGATTCATTTCAGCCGCGTGTGCAAAAATGCAATCTGTGCAAGTTGTCCGAGAAAAAGGTACTGATTAAGACACAAAAAAAACTAATGTAATGCAATGGGGCTTGACCGCCAATTGTTACTAGTGGAGAAACGGCCAGCCAGAACAGCCACAAGAAAGTGTGCTGAAAAGATGAACAAAGCGTTTTTGAGATTTTCACCATCTTTTCAGCATATTTTTTCATCTTTCCCTTTGTGAATACATTGTCTCCGAGGCTGTCTTTATCATCACTTGACAAGTGCTAACCTGCCCCTCAGTGTTATGCGTTGTACGACACCATGCTGGGTAATTATCTGGTCACACTGTTAAATTGCATTAAGTTCGATATGTCCATTCAGTTTGAGTGTAGCCTGGAAGTTCTCAGAAAAGTGCTCTCTAACAATCGGGTAAACACTTCAACAGCAATTACACTGTACACAGGCAGTCTGTCTACCACGGGAAAAAAATGTTTCCGTGGATAAACCTAAAATTTGTACCTCAATTTGTTACACCTATACTTTTAGGTTTTCTCAACTGAAATATTTAGGTTATTTTAAATGGAACTAAACATTTTCAGTTGAGAAAACCTAAACAACGTAGGTGTAAGAAATAGGTTTATCCAATGTAGTTTTTTTTTTTTTTGTGTACTTACATCAGAGCTGTCCAACCCTATTCCTGGACATCTGGCAAACCTATCTGTAGATTTTCATTTCAACTCCAATTTAGCACACCTGATTCTACTAATTAGCAGGTGTGCCAAATTAAATTTTGGTGTGCTTCATTAAGGATTGAATGAAAACCAAGAGGATGGTAGATCAGGGCAGCCCTGACATTCAGAAATTAGTACTAAAATAGTATGTATTAAAATTTTCACTTAAACAAGAACACAAACCATAAAAAATACTGAGGTGGTGGAGGCTGTGTAGAGGGTCCCAAGAATATTAACATATCACGGATACGGATATCTCCCTCCACAATATTAATATGTGGATATTTATAGTTGTGAATGTAAGCAATGTGTAGGTCATATAGAACAGAGAAAAATGACATTATGAGGACAACAAAAAAGAAAGAAAATCTGGATTTTGAGCAACTGTCCCATACCAAGTATAGTACACTCAACATTCCCCAGAACTAAACTACTAAAACAATGCCGTGTAATTACTCATTTTAGGTTCGCTTATTTGTCATGCTACCGTGTAATGAGTGGACTGTCAGGTCAGTATTTAGGTAATTCCTAGAGATAAATCTGTTCTCAACAAAAGTAGCGGTATAATGACAGGATCCCAGACAGGGAAGAATCGAATCAAAAATACGCATAGTGGGCAAGAAGCCTAAAACTGTGCCTGAACTGCAACTCTGGTTCACAAGTAGGCTACCCTTATCAGTCAAACCACTGGAATTTCACGATCAAACGGCGAAAACGGGCATAAACCGGGATTAGACGGTCTAATAGAGGGTTTTATTTCTGATAAATAAAATGCACGCAGCTTTTTTATCGTTGTCTTAAATAGGCTATCTGCATTTTACTTATTGAGCGATTAACACTTACAAGGTGATGTGCCGGTTACATTTTCAAATAAGGTTTATGGCTAAAATAATTCAATTGCAACATACCCCCGGCAAGCCAGTGTATTGCAATGGCTAAATCTACAGTATGCCCTAGATAAGAATCACGTATCACTTCAAATATAGTTAGCTTGCGAAATTCTGGTGGATGCAAGGAAATGACATGTAACATTAACGTTAATTCTCACCTTTGTCACTTCACAACTGAGAAAGAGAGGGTGGCTTTGGCTATTCTTCTTTATGGCTATAGGCTCCGTCCCTCTCACCTGCTTCAGGCTGTGTGGGACCCTGTTCCTCCTGGTAAATTATTGATTCACAAATAAGGCAGAATATTCGGGGAAAATGGCAGTAGCGCGAGAATGCATCGTTTCTTCTAAGCAATATTTCTGTCGGCGATTCGGTGCCACCACTGTCGCAGTCGCGAGATCGGAACTGCCATCAACATCCTCGCGATGAGACACCTCGTGCGCAAGCAAGTCGGTCAAGTCGCTCCAAACCGCTTTGCTTCAAATTGCCGATGCTCACGGAGGCGCGCTCACGCGCACATGTATACAGACACACACGCACACACATAAGCCCGCATGCGCGCCCGTGCACACGCACATCTTGATTCAAATACGTTCAGAACTCTGGTTGAGAACAGCGAGAAGCCCTGTGACATAATCACTCTTGCTGAGAAGTGACGGCATAGGCTTATATACCGTATGTTTAAGACGCATAAATACTTGTGAAACATAGCCTGTTTTTATTATCAACGCGTTGGTTGGGTCATTCTACAGATAGGCTTGCGCCATATTGCAGCCACAACTGACCTATAGGGATGTATAGGTGTCTTGCTTAACCTTCGTTCGATTAATAGCGCAATTGCCCTTACAAACAGTATTTCGGCAAAATGCATGCATGCATCTATATCCCAATCTATCTATATCCCAATATGCGACATGTCATACAGACATTTGACGGTTAAGGTTGTATTTTCAGCTGCATAATCCTGGGGCGATACAGAGCATATTCCTCACCAACCCATTCCAAACAACAGCCTACTGCGTATGACATAGGACCAAACTGTCCAATTTTAAATGATTTTCCTCTGCCATCGATCGTCACTCTTGCCAGAATGTGTAGTACATGCATAGTTTAAACAACAATACATAAGTCATATTTCATATTTGTTTAAAATAGTGATTAGAACTACTTAAAAGGTTTTAATCAAATACGCTTATTTCACTGAGATAGCACACATTAACCTACATTTCTGTTTCCATATATTAATGTAAATATTTCCAGAGGGAAACGTTTTTTTAAAAATTATTATTATTATTTTTTTTAATGGATTGAAGAAAAGTGAAATGTAACCTAGTAACAATCACTACTGCACGCCCAACATAACACACCCAGCTATGACCGAAACTAAAGATGGTTCATCCTGTGCTTTATGCCTTAAGATCAGTCCTCACGACGAAGCAGTTTTTACAGCTCAAACATCCCCCACCACACCTACTGTTTAAATGTAACACCTCTCCCTGTATCTATTTATCTATTTATTTATTTATTCAGTGGGCCCTTAGCCAGGATGATACTAAAGAGAGCTGTCCCTGAACATATTCCCTACAGCCTTGCTCAGGAACTTGAAATGACACAAATAATTGGATTCACACATACACATAAATGAATGCACTGTAGTAGTAAAAAAAAAAAATGAACACCTAAGTGAACCCAGAACTATGTAAAAAAAAAAAAAAAAGTATTTTTACTGTAAAATGTTTGTAAAAAACCTTACAGGATTTAATGTACAATAATATATAATAATGACACAAACTCATTATTTAATGGCTATCCCATAAAATAATAGGATTTATACAATTAAAAAACAGGATTTATGCAGTTTTTGCCTTCGTTAAATGGTTTTTGACTGGCAAAATTTCTGCCAGTCCTTTCACTGTTGTTTTTTTTTAGGGGGGATATATTTGTTTTTACGGTGGACAGGTGCCAGATTCTGTGTGTAGCTAAAACCATTTCGTTCCTTTTTACAGAGCTCCGCTGCAGCTGATGCCTTAGGAACTGCTGAAGAGGTTTCCTTCCTTATCCGCCAGGTTACCAGTATTATTCCCAATAGCTGAGCCTTTGGAGCGTGATTTGTTGGTGCAATCAGAGTAAACGATAGGAATGTGAGACACATTACATGGCCGAAAGTATGTGGACACCTGCCATCCAACATCTCACCCAAAATGATGGGCCTTGATATGGAGCTGTTCCGCCCTTTGCTATAACAACACTAGATATAAGGGGCCTAGCCCAAACAATGAACAACAGCCCCAAACCAAGGGGTTGTCCAGATACTTTTGGTTATATGGTATATCTGAGGCCACTGTGTCCGGTCCCTTAGCCAACCATAGACAGAAAATACATAAATACACAAAGATGGGGCTGGAAAGTGCTACCTGACCTCCTGCACTGCCCTGAAAAGCAAATCGAAGTGGAAAACACATCCATGCTGTGGTCTGTCATTTATTTAATTTCTCGTCACCTGGACTCCGGCATTGGCTTTGTGGAGAAGAAAAGAGCAAACATGTGAATGGACGAAGAGGAGCAGGAGTTGCATCTGATGGGTTACATAACATGACACACTAAAAAATAAAAGCTATTCAAACTGAATCTCAAGGTCTAGTTCATGTCAAGACACACTGTGGTAATTAGACTGAAAATATTTTCGGTACTGATTCTTTCTGCCCCAGATTATTAATTTTCATTTTATTGTGTACATTGAATGGACTGATGTGAAATTCCCATCCTGAATGATACTGAAATGTTGTTTTGTCCCATTCCATTTTTCCATTCAAGGCTTCTGCAGTTGGTGTGGTGCACTTGAGCCCTTAAAGGTGAGAGCTGAATATATTGAATTTAGAGCCTTCTGCCTCAAAGAGGACTGCCATTGTCACGATTGGCTACAACAGGCTCCTCCCTCTTTCCTTCCTCTTCTGTTTCCTAGCAACAGCGATCTATTGCCCGGCTTGTGTGCCGGTCCTAGTCAGGAAAGGGTTCTGAGCCTGAAACCCCATTCCAACTGGATCGAATGGCTCTCTGAGTTTAGGATTAGCGGCAAGGCCAACAGAGCTTGACCGCTGCATGTCTCATACTTTGAGAAAGTATGTCGAACACACAAGAAAGAAAAAAAAAAACACATGCTGTGGTTAAAATTTCACTGACTGGAAGTACATTGGGGTGGATTGGAGACCAAGGAGGAAAGAGTTGGGAAAATAATGTGGGTTTCCCTATATCACACTACCCCCTTGTCCTGCCTTTCTGCCTATAGGTAAACACATGTACCTCAAGCACAGCATGTCTATGCTGCTGTGTTAGACAGCCGGGGTTCTTCAGCTGTATCGGTCCACGGCCTCACTGTAATGTCAGGACCGCACACCTGTGCGACTGAATACTGAGCAGAACAAATCAGAACAGAAAAAGAAGGTATCTTAAAAAGAAGGTATGCTTAGTTGCACTGATCACGGATGAAAAGTCAAGCACTGGGCCCCAAAATTTGATCTACTTACCGATAACCCTTCCCCTATACCCTCCTTGTGTTTCCTCGAAGACTTCCCATGAATAACTGCTATTATATATGTCGTTTTGCCTCCCATTCCAAAGCAGTCAGACTCCTCCTCCTTTTGCTCTCTAACCCCGCCCCATACTCACCTTCTGCCCCACTGACTCAACACAAATTCCACTCTTCTGCAGTACTGACCACCCAGAGCCCTTCCACACATATTCATCCCCACACACACACATTCACGCAGAACCAGACACACACAGACACACAAACACTCACACTGCACCAGCACAGACACATGCACATACATACGCACACACACACCCAACCTGCACGCGCACACACACACACACACACCCAATCTGCACACGCACACACATGCACACACACACCCCATCTGCAAACACACACACACGCACTCACACCACACCTGCAAACATATACACATAAGCGCAATATTCACAAACACCCCCTCCACACACACACACACACACATACTCACACACCCCCACACACACACATTTTTCCCGAGCTCTATGACCCATCCAGTCAGTCACTGAACTCGGTCATGATCAGCTTAGATCTGCTGTCAAATGAAGCCTGTAATCCCCCGACAGGTTGGGCAGATCTGCCCCAAATATGCGGATTCACAGGCCAAATGTTTGAGTGTCCATATGGGGAATGCAATATGATTATTGATATTAATAACTGTAATCTTGCTTTCGAGACTGGTCATAGTCCCATCTCTCAAAGGGGGTTTTCTGAATCAAATAACACGCCAGTGTTCTCAGAAATACGAACAGCAATGCTGTCTCGTGTTGAATAATAGTATATAATCTCTGCAGATTACACTATGGAACACTATTTTAGTGGAATAGATTTATCCCAGACTCACAGTGAGTGCATATTAGAAACAGTCAGACACAGCACTTTGCTAGATCAATACTGTGCAATAATATGATTGAGATTAATAATTTAATCATGAAAAGCATTTCATTTACACATTCATTTTCCAACTTGTTTTGTTACTGTTAATATTAATATTTCATCATTAGCTTTTATTCGCCGACATTTAGATATTACGCCTGGTTCCCATTACCTTAATCCACTTAATCAGTTTCATAAATCAGGCCACAGGTTGTCCCACGGTTATTTTTACCCCTTCACGTTTTCAAGTGAATTACATTTTATCCCGATTTATTTGGCTGTCAACTGTGGTTTTTAGTAGTGCTTGGAAACTCAAGTAGCCTATGATCTTTCAAATGACTTCCACCGTGGAAAATAATTTATAGCAATATTAAACTATAAGTCCCTAATGATGATATGTGATGCACGAATGTGTACATTTGCAAAACGGCAATGGGGTGCACAGACCTTTGCAAACGTTACCGGGAATCATTACTGCGGTCCGTATTATGGTTTTTGCACAAATCCATGACAGTGTCTCTTTGAAAAACCCTGCTGTAGGGACCGACCCATTCCGGAAGGTGGCAGCCACCATCCTAAAAGCGTTCGTTGACCTCACTAACATGACGTCGGCACAAAACAGGAAGAGTACCCATTTGATAACTGAGAGCGGGCGTGCGACGAAAAGATGGAGTCTGATAGGACTACCAAGGTCCGTTTAAGTATATTGTTAATAATGTTAATAACATTTATGAGCAAGCCTGTCGTATGGTTGTTGCAGCGTGTTTATAATCGTTTTCGAAAGTGGCAAAAAATTGTTAGCATCGAAATTGTTAGCTTCATAACAAGTTCGTGGATACAGCCGATAGACTAACCTTTACACTTTCAGTCAGTATTTAGCTAGTTATGTATGTCACTATGATGTGACTATTTTTTTATCAAGTCTTTTAAAACGAGGTATTCTTGCTAACTGTATTATATTTAATGTACTTTCTCAGCTGGCTTTTCCAACGCAAGTGCTGGGATGTACAAGTGTACTTTGTAATGTGCTGTCTGCGTATTACTAAACACCGTTTGACAGTTCTAATTTGACAGACTTTTAAGATAAAAAATAATGTAACTGGATAGCTAATTATGTGCAAAAAAACATGAATGAAATATACAAAATATATAACGACGTACTTTGTTAATTAATAGGAATTTAATATTAAACAAAAAGTGCGTAGGTGCGCGGCGGTTTTCGACCACGTGATCAAGTTCCCTGTTTTATCCGATTCCACTATTCTCGCAGTTGGAGTTCGGGGTGCAGATGACGTGTAACGGCTGCGTGAATGCTGTACGAACCGCCCTGGAGGGAACTCAAGGTGAGACTGTAGGCTACTGTGAGAATGTGGAGAT
Organism: Anguilla anguilla; assembly: GCF_013347855.1. Taxonomy (NCBI): domain Eukaryota; kingdom Metazoa; phylum Chordata; class Actinopteri; order Anguilliformes; family Anguillidae; genus Anguilla; species Anguilla anguilla. The sequence goes on from NC_049203.1 coordinate 6,232,650, forward strand.
CAGTCATCCAATAAATCAAATATTAGCTGTTTAATAGCAATAGAGAATGGTCATTGCGATAGTATTGTGCATAATTATTGAGGACAGTGCAGGTGACAGAAACAGTCCAGAACATTTCCACGATATGGGTCATTTCATTCAGATTCGGAGATGGATGGATATGCATTCCTTTTTGAAAAATTAAGACAGAGACAAGTCTAGGTCTGTTGCAATGTATTGTTCCCAAGAGAAAGTCAACAAGTTTTAAAGTAAATTATCCCCAATACAAGATATGGTCTTCCACCCTGTTTGGTATAATGTGCACATTGAGAATGTATACAGCAGTGGTTCCCGACCCTGTCCCTGGAGATCTACCATCCTGGAGGTTTGCACTCCAACCATAACAAAGCCACACCTCATTCAACAGCTAAAGATCTCATTGAGCTGCTAATTAGTATAACCGGGTGTGGGCCAAATTAGAGCCGAAATGAAAACCAACAGGTCAGTGGATCTCCAGCAACAGGGTTGGGAACCAGCGGTGCACAGTGTACATGCATGTGCTGCATAACAAGCAGCCCCCCCGCCCCCGCCCCCTCCCCTGTTATGTGCGTTCAGGAGTGCAGTCTGTGGAGATCGACCTGGCGCAGGAGCAGGTCCTGGTGGAGTCCAGCCTGACGTCCCAGGAGGTGCAGAGTTTGATTGAGAGCACGGGGCGACGGGCGGTGCTGAAGGGAGTGGGAGCTGCAGACCCAGGTGGGGCTCGAACCCAACGGCTGCACGGCTGTGGCTGTGTGTGTCCACGTGTGTGCGTCACTGAATTCCCCCGGTCTGGAATGGACAATGGCGAGTGTAAAACCAACCCATCACATCCAGAACCCTCCATGAATTTGGGAGGCCATAGACCAGCACACGTCCTCCATAATGCATATGCCCCTCACACTGCAGCCCACCAGGTGACACTGCCCCAGACAATCTCATGCAGCTGATAGAGACAGAGCATGGAAGGTCAACTGTGTATTGCTGTGAATGACATGTGTGTGTGTGTGTGTGTGTGTTGTGTGTGTGTGTGTGCTGTGTGTTCGTGCGTGTGTGTATGTGCATGCATGTGCATGTGTGTGTGTGTGTTGTGTGTGTGTGTGTGTGTGCGCGTGTGTGTGTGTGTGCGTGCGCGCATGCGTGTCAGACCTGGGCTCGGCCGTGGCGATGATGGGAGGGGCCGGCCCTGTCCAGGGCGTGGTTCGCTTTGTGCAGGTGACGGGGGACTGCTGCCTGATTGACGGGACCCTTGACGGCCTGGAGCCAGGATCACACGGGCTCCACGTGCACGAGCTGGGTGACCTCACCAACGACTGCCTGAGGTAATCCCACACAAGAGGGTTGCCGGTTCGAATCCCGGGTGCTGTGCTGCCATTTCACCCCATGTGCGATATTTAGCTTGAAATGCTCGGGGCTATATTCAGCTGTATGAATATGCAATAAGTGAAAATGCAGATTCTCTCACTCCCCTGCTGTTTGCTGTGGATAAGGGTGTATAAAAAGCAAAGACACAAAATCTTCTACTGACCATGTCTAAAAATTCTTGTCCTGGAGGGCTGCTGTGTGTGTAGCAATCAAAGCAGTAAAGTTTTTAATCTGCTGAAATTAGCTGGTTATTTTCCCTCCCTGTGTAGGGGGTGTTTGGACATAAAAGACCCTGTTCAACTGAAGTAAAACCCTTCGCTGTACTGCACTGACAGGTCTTTGTGGACCTGAACATCTCACAGTTAGTATAATGATAACACTGAAATGTCAAGGTCGCGCATGAAAGAATGTTTGATAGCAGCGTGCAGATGGCGGTGCTTCATGTGTGGCGAATGCTGTAGTGCGAAACGACTGCTGTGGGTATGAATGCAATGCGATATATGAACACAGACCCATTAATTATCCTCACAAGAAGTACGTTCAGTCGGCCTACTTGTTGAATAATTATTACTTTCGCACTGTAAGGGTGACAGGAGCTTATTAATGAGGATCGGGACGGTAGATAACCCTACTTTTGTTGTCGTTCCACAGCTGTGGGGACCACTACAATCCCAATGGAAGACAGCATGGCGCCCCCCAAGACTCAGAGAGGGTACTGCAGCCTTGCCTGGGTGATGCATTATATGACCAAAAGTATCTGGACACCCCTTGGTCTGGGGGTGTTTTTCATGGTTTTGGCTAGGCCCCTTAGTTCCAGTGAAGGCAAATCTTAAAGCTACAGCATACAGTACAATACTGTAGCATGCAGTTCTAGAGGATTCTGTGCTTCCGCAACAATCTGGTGAAGGCCCTTTCCTGTTTCAGCAAGACAATGCCACCGGGCACGCAGCGAGGTCCATATAGAAATGGTTTTGTCGAGAACAGTGTGGAAGAACTTGACAGGCCTGCACAGAGCCCTGACCTCAACCTCATCCCCATTTGGGATCAGTTGGAAAGCCAACTGCGAGCCAGGCCTAATCGCTAAATCAGTGCCCCACCTCACTAATGCTCTTCTGGCTGAATGGAAGAAAATCCTTGCAGCAATGCTCCAAAATCTAGTATACAGCCTTTCCAGAAGAGTGGAGGTTGTTATAGCAGCAAAGGGTGGGCCAACTCCATATTAATGCCCATAATTTTGGATGAGATGTTGCATGTCAGGTGTCCACATACTTTTGGCTGTGTAGTGTATAACGTACAGTAAAAGTGTGCGTTTGTGTGCGTGTGCCGAGATGATGTGCAGAGTTGTATGTGTGCATGACACAACATGTATGTGCATACCTCAGCATGTTGGTGACTTGGGGAACATCGTGGCGGAATCCAATGGCCGAGCCTCGTTCCGATTGGAAGACTCCCAGCTGAAGGTACCGAACCCTGATTGGCCTCCTGGAACACTCAGTCACCTGACCTCCCCAAGGGAGAAATTATTTCTGTAGCTGAGGAATAAAGTGACAAGTTCAAAACCGCAGCAGTGAATATTAATTCCTGGCCAATAGCAGCGGAGCCCCTCACCTGGATACAGGCAGTTGTGTGGACAGCTCTCTCACAGGGTCGGGAACATTGAACAAGGGACCCATGTCTAAAAAGAAACCTTGAGCTAAAATACACAGAGTCAGAACAAGTATAGTAACACACATTTCAAGGAGGACATATTGCAGGGGTCTTATGAATTTTGAAATTACTCTAATTTTTGCAAGCGATTACGCACAGTAGCGCTTTTACTTGCAGTAACTGCCATTATCTCAATTTGTATCTCATATTAGTTGCTTTTCTTCCAGGTTTGGAATATAATTGGACGTTCGTTGGTGGTGGATTCCGGAGAAGATGACTTGGGCAGGGGGGGCCATCCCTTGTCTAAACAAACTGGGAATTCTGGAGAGAGGTGGGAATGATTGCAGTGTTTATTCATTTTGACAAACACAAATGTCTGACCAACTGTAGTCCGGCAATTTTGCATCAGTCTTTTCCTGAGTAGCATACTGCCGTCAAGACTGCCCTTACAAGCCATCCCAACTACAAATCACTTGTCTACACCTTAATTCATTAGAACTAGGCTGACATGTAAGGATATTGACAAAGGCAACTAATGCAATGAATGCAGCAATTTACAGAAGTATTCTTAGTAAATCAGAATTTAAAACTGTATGGGTTGATGTCATCCCTTTCGTTGCGGTTCAGTCCTTCTCGTCTCATCTATATCACATCCCGCTGAACTGTACAGAGTGAAGTCTTGAGATGATCCGCTCACTTTGTGTGTGTGTGTGTGTGTGTGTGTGCGTGCGTGCGTGTATATTTGTTTGTTTGTTCCTGGGTCTGTCCCTGGTCCCGTTCTGGTTTCCAGGCTGGCGTGCGGCATCATCGCTCGATCGGCGAGCCTTTTCCAGAACGCCAAGAAGATCTGCGCCTGCGATGGAGTCACCATCTGGGAGGAGAGGGACCGGCCAATAGCTGGCAAAGGACGCAGGAAGACTGACGCCCCAGCGGCCAATCTGTGAAGGAAAAGGCACTTAGCCCCTCCCACCACCCCACCCCCCAGCTCTCAGTCCAGCAGGCTAATGGCAACGCCAGGCCTGAAACGTACACTGAAAGAGAGCGAGGGGTGTGAGAAAGGAGAAAAGTGCCTGGTCAGCTCCGCCTTGGGTCACAATAGTGAGTTCTTATGTGGACGTTCTGTACAGCCTGGCCCTGTAGCGTTAGCCTGTCAGACTGTGGCCTTACACCGCATGGATTCCACTCACTGAACCCCCCACTCCAGCTCCAGTTGATTTAACCCCATTTCACAAGCAGGCGGTGTGTTTGATTTCAAAGGTGTGCAAATGTGGAGTTTTGGCGTGAGCTTTGACGTGAGCTTTGACGATAGCCTTGAGCAGCTTGATGATGAGCAGTTGCATTTGCCTGTTTCGGGTTGGCTGAAACCAGAAGAGAACAGTGTACACGTTTGCCCAGATGTGTAAAAGAAGTACTCTGAAGCTTGAGATCTGATAGAAATTAATTATTGCCAGTTTCGTTTGGAGCTAATAATTCTATTTTTCTGATACAGTTTGAGAAATTATGAGTTTGATACACAGAGCCAATTTGACTGTCTATTTTTGTCAGTTTAATCTTTGTAATTGTGTAGATGAATTCTAGGACAACTTGTAAAAGACTAGAAAAACTTGTGAATACACTGTTTAAAAATGTGTCCTGGACAAGCCTTAGGCTTGAATAGTTCATTCAAAACAACATCATGGTGTCTGTCCAATATGAGACTGTATCAAAGAAACCGCTTATGCTTACATATCCATACATTAAAAATTATTTGTTTGGCCTTGTGTTTGTCTGATTTCAGTCATTGCCACTGATTTTGAATACATCCGATGATTATTTAATTTGATGACAAAAAATCTGGATAGCTTGATCAAAAATAGGTAATGCAATTAACTGGTGAAGTAGAGTGATGCTAGCTGGCTGTGAATGCTTGCTTTACATTTCGGTAGTTCAGTCACTTATAAGTATATGGTTTTACCCAACAATGACTGCTCCATGTTAAGTCATTCTGCAGATATGATTAATGCATCCAAAAAACAACCCATTACAAGGCCTCATTTCAAAATTGAATGGAAGTCTGTGGATGAGGACAGTCTGATTAAGGCTCTGCTGAAAAATCTCTTTTAAGTAATAAAGCATAATTTAAAAACAAAAAAGGATGGCCAGTGTATATGTGCAAATGAGCTTTTCAGAGGCTTAACTTCTCTGTGAGTTAATTCAGTGTCAAATGTGGTAACTGCAGTGATTGTTCTTTAACAGCTTGCTAAGTAATCGTAGTATGTACTATGTAGCATGCAAACAGTACAAATCAATATAGATGTACACCACCTGGTTGTACAAAAGAAGATTCTTTTTTTTCCTCGAATGAGGCAATATGCACAAAACCACAAAACAACTTGTTACCAAGTTCATAATGAATATGAAGTTATTTCATGTTATACCATTATGAATGTGGTTGTAATTGCACATAACCTTTGAGTTAAATTATTTTTTTTTTACAAACTACATTTTTTAATTTAGATTGGGTTTTAAAGCAAACCCTTAGCTCAATTTCTAAACCTTACACTCAGGGGTTAACCTAATTTTAAATGATTGAATATTGAAATACAAGGCTTCGATTTAAAATGAGCTTTAAGTGGAGCTTCCACAGCTGTATTCACATAAAAAACTATTTGCTGATGTCAGCAGTTTTCTTACATAACGTTACATAAATAGTTTGATTTTGCTGTAGGAGTTGGCATCATTTAAAAATAGAACAGCAAATGTCCCACTGGGGATTAAATGTTCTCATTATTTTAAACCCCTGAAAATACGCTGTTCAACACCAACGCAATCAAGGTAAATCGCTAGAAAAGAACATCAGCAGCGCGCTTTCCCGATTTCCTACCGGCGACTCGGCGAGAGGCTTCCGTGTTTCAAAAAACGGAAGCGGGCGCTACCATTTTGAAACACTGCACCGTTTAGGTAAGATGGAAGCCGCAGTCTTTCTCACTTTGTTGTACTTTAATCTTTAATTGAGTAGCTGTATTGTAGTGTGAACATATATAGATATAATTATTTACGTCAGGTATAAATGTTATATAGCTGTCGACGGTTACCTAGGTTATAGTGGGCCTAAAGTTGCGTTTTGTCGTCGAGGCCGAGATTTTGTGCGCGCGAGTCGTCAGTGTCTTCTGTGCTCGGTTGTCACAAGGCAGGCATGGTGACCTAGCCAACGGGTTCACTAGATTATATGTCCAGACAGATAGATCGTTTTTTGGGCCATATGGTTTAAAATTTGCAAAATGACGACTCCGTTGTTCTTTTGGAAATAAAATTTAAAGGAGAAAATCGGTTAAATAATACATATTTAGTCAACCTCGCGAGCTAGCCGGTTAACTAGTAAACAAGCTAACAATAGCTTGCTAACTTAGCTAAGTAGTAGTCTACCTATTTGCTTAGGAAGGTCGTCAGGATTAATGTATTGTAACAGACTAAATTCTACTAAGGATAATTGTTATTACATTAAATTAATGCGCGTGTAGCTAGTTGTTTTGTGTTACGGTAAGGTCAGGTTGATAACTAGAAATCAACTTGGCTAGCTAACCGGGTTCACGCTGCGTCATTGGGCTGGTCGTGTACTTATAATGGGAGCGTATATCCGGCGACTTGGAAAGCAGAGTATTTTAAAAAATATGTCGCTGGTGCAAATAAAGGCCTAGGTAGTTTTGTTGTGTGAACTCCGTGGAGTATATTTACGGTACTACCTGAAGATTTGCTTAACGATTGGTTAGATAATTACGTTAGTTTGGTAGTTTATTGGAATAGCTGTTTGTAGACTTGTCAGTTCACACAGTCCTTCTCCACATACACATAGGCTGAAACTGCCGTTACAATAATGTAAAAGAGTTTTATTTTCTCATTTGTTTTTGGAGTGGTGAATGCATAAGTACATGGGTATCCTTCATAAATTTTTGGTTAGGATCATTGTGACCCAGTCCGTCCTGATAAAGGAATTCAATCTCAATGGAGCTTTCTCAGATAAAGTATAAATGAATAAAATTAAAGAATTGGTTTTTGTTTTATCTCCTGGAAAGACAGACCTAAAAGCACATGTTATACAACTAGTCATTTTGTTAAATGAAAAAAAACCAAGTGTGCTTGAATTACATGGTCACTTGATGTAAGTCAGTAGCCTATGTCAGTTTGACGCATTGTCGGTCACTAGATTGCAATGGCAAAATTTAGGCAATTTATTGAAGCTTCATTTGTCAGGTTCCTTTCACAGTCTACCAAATATTGGTAGATGGAAGAACAGATTTCAGATCAATTCCATTTATTTGCATAGCAGTGGGCGTTAAAAAGAAAACTGAGGGTGAAGCAGGCCTGAACCTCCAAAAAACCAAGCAATTGAGGTAAAAACAAACGTTCCAATGGGAAGAAAAACATTCAAACAGTAGTGAGAAAAAAACTCCTTGACTGGAAGAAATCTCGGGAGGAACCCGCCTATAGAGGGGGTCCCCATCCACCACCGGCCAGCCCGGCCTAGACCAGAGTGCACGTAGACCGATCGGCCTTTGTTATGTACGTCTGTCCGGATGCCGTTAAACGTTTTCTTTCTGCTCCCTCTCTCTCTCTCGCCAGGCGCAATGGATAAGAGCAACACGGTGAAGCTCTTCGTGGGCAACCTGGCCCTGGACACGTCGCAGGAGGAGCTGACGTCCATCTTCGAGCCGTACGGCGCGGTGGTGAGCTGCAGCGTGCTGCGGCAGTTCGCCTTCGTCCACCTGCAGGGCGAGGGGGCGGCGGCCCGCGCCATCAAGGAGCTCAACGGGCGCGAGTTTCGCGGCCGAAACCTGGTGGTGGAGGAGTCGCGCGGGCGACCGCTCCACTCCACCAAGGTGTTCGTGGGCAACCTGAGCGGCATGTGCACCACCGAGGACCTGCAGGAGCTCTTCCAGACCTTCGGCAAGGTGCTGGAGTGCGACAAGGTCAAAGGTGAGCGGCTGTGCCTCCCCGTTTTGACGCCGGGGGTTGCGGGTTCGGTTCCGTTTCGACTCGGTCACTCGGGGAAGGGAATTGAAATTCAGTTAGTGAATCGAGAAATCTTTATAGAATGCTGTAGGGGTTTAAAAAAATAAATAAACATTTTTAGATAATGAATTGAATTTCAGTTCATTTCCCAAATTGACCGAATTGAAATTGAAGTTGACCTCAATCCTGTTTGATGCGTAGGCCTCTGAAGACCTGTTGGGGCAGTTTAGCAAATTATGTCGGAAAGGAAAAGTGTCAATTCGCAGAATCTGCAACGTTGTGGCTTAACCAATCACAGCAGATACTGACATGGAGGACTTGAATAATTGGAGCAAATTGTCTTCCGGTTCTGACCGTTAAGTCACATCACATGATCAGCTGACCAACCTGTCTTCACTGGGTCCTTCCTTACACACTAAAGGCAGAAGATGCCCTTTATTTCTGGGCTTAACTAGAAGAGGCTAATTGTGAAGGCATAGCCATCACCAGCTAAACTATCAGTTACAGTCTTTTTAACTTTTTGCCTTTAGATATTTAAATTTAAAATATGTATCAATGCCAAGACCTTATTTACAGTGTCAAGAATATTGCATCACCTTAGACCGTAAAGTTAAATCTTTGAGAAATGGGATTCAAGGAGTCCCATAGGAGTCCCATAGTTTAGATTAAAATCAGGGAACCCTGGTCTTGGAGTGCCACAGATTTTTTTTTTTTTTCAAAATTAATTATTTTTACTACTTGATCACAAGAGTTTTATTGATGATTAAGAACCTGAGCCTGAATGATGGAATGCTTAGTACCTTCCAGATTTCATTAAACCTGATAATTAAACCTGTGACTTCATAATTGGATTAATTATCGGCTTTAATGAGTGCAGATGACCATGTTCTGAAGGTACTTTTCTACAACTGGTTAGATCTCTTGACACTCCAGGACCAGAGTTTCATCGCCTGATTTAGAAGTCTCTGTGCTTAGTAACGTCAACACATGCAGTCATGTAGTCCTGTGTGCATTTCCTGTGTCTGGTAGCCTGTCAGGTGTTCAGTGGCAGGGTGTTTGTGGTGTGTGGCTGAGTGGAGTTTGTGTGGCGTTTGGCCCGGGTTTCTAACGGCTTCTCCTGCGCTCAATGACAGCCAGGCTCTCCTCCTCCGCAGGGTACGCCTTCGTGCACATGGAGAACAAGGAGGACGCCCTGCAGGCCATCGAGGCCCTCCACGGGACCTCCTTCAAGGGGCGCCCGCTCTCCGTGGAGCTCTCCAAGGTGCAGCCCAACAAGCAGGCGTCCAGCGGCAAGATCCCCTGCGTCAGCTGCGGCAAGCAGGGCCACTACGCGGGAGAGTGCCCCGTGGGCAAGCCCACGCTGGAGCAGTACCAGAGCCAGGCGGCCGTGCTGGCCGCCGCCGCCGCCGCCGCCGCAGGACTCCCGCTGCAGGTGCAGCAGAGCGTCCACAACTCCGTCTACAACACCTCCACCTTCGACCCCACCTACGCGGCGCTGACGGGCCTGACCTCGGGCAGCCGGACGGACGGCACGCCGGTGAGCCCCGCCGTGTACGGCGCGCTGGCCAGCCAGGTGTACGGCACGGTGGCCAGCCAGCTGTACGGCTCCTCGGCCAATCAGGCGCTGACCATGGGCGCCGCGCAGATGTACAGCACCATGAGTGGCAACGGCGGGCCCGCCGCGGTGGCCCACGCCTACGGCGGGCAGGTGTACGCGCCGGGCATGGGCAACCCCGTGTACCTGACGGCGCACGGCGACGCGGCGGCGGTGGACCCGGGCTACGGCGTGGCCCCGGCGGCGCTGTACGGGTCCAGCGCCGACCCCTCGGGACAGGCCATTTTCGAGGCGGCGCGGGCGCACTACTTCGCCCAGGGCCAGCAGGTCCTGGCCGAGCAGCAGGCGGGCGCCAAGGGCGGCGACCGGGACCGCAGCCCCGTCCGGCGCTCCGCCCCCCTCCTGCCCGACCCCGTGCCCAAGCCCTTCCTCTGCCAGCGGCCCAAACGCAGGGCGCTGCTCCCCACGCCCACCGCCCACCTGGAGGAGGCCGCCGCCGCAGCCGAGGAGGACGCCATGGCGAGGTACGACCCGCCGTCGGCAGCTTTAGCGGCTAAAGTCTGTGTGCGGCAGTGTCCTATCCGCCTAATGGCTATGGAACTGGGCTAGTGACCTTAAGGTTGCAGGTTCGACTCCCAGTTGGGACACTGCCATTGTGCATTGTGCATTGTGCATTGTGCCTTCTGCCATTACCCTTGCGGAAGGTACTTAACCCGAATTACTTCAGTATATATTGAGCAGTATAAATGGACAAGAGAATCTTCTGAATGCCTGTATTGTAAAGTAATGCAAGCTATTGAAAGTTTTCCATCGAGTATGACTTGCTTACCGTCTCTGTGTGTGGCCCTCTCTTGTCGCAGATACTACGCGGAGTACTACCAGCAGTACCAGCAGTACCAGCAGTATCAGCAGTACCCTCAGTACCAGTTTGCCTACCCGCCCCCCGGCGTGGTGCCCACCATGCCCGCGCAGCCCTCCGCCCAGCTGGACGCCACCCAGGCGGTCACGCCCACCACCGTGGCCTCACCCAGAGTGTATGAACCGCCGCCTCCGCCGCCGCGCAAGGACCCACTCCTCCGCCACCCCGACATGCCCCACCTCCACACGCCAGAGCCCCCCTACCGATAACCGCCTCCCATACCCCCTCCCCCCCGCCTCCACTGCGCAGGGGGTGTGTGTGCCCGCGTGTCCGCCCATCTCTGGGAGTGTGCGTGTGTGCGTGTGTGTGCATGCGCGTGTCTGTATCTATGTGTGTCTGTCTGTCTGTCTGTCTGTGTGTGTGTGGAAGGTGTCTTTGTGTTGGAAGGACTCTAGCCCCCCAACCTTGGTCCTCGTTCAGTTTTCTCAGTGCACTCCGACCATGGAGGCAGTGGACACGGTCTCACACCCAAAAGCACACACAGTAGCTGTACTGCTCAGTCTGTGGTGAAGCTTAGTATAGAGAGGACTCTCAGTACCCCTCTGTACTCACTCTGTCATCCTCCTGTATCTTGAGTACCAGTTGTTGGTACAGCCAGATTTTCTTACATTTTTGAGACTTTTAGACACTCTGATATTTGGACTGACTCCTCGCAAAACCGCACGAGTAGCACCCGGGAGGAAATCGGGGAGTAATGGCTTGCCTTTGTGTGGGCAGCCATTATGGATCTGTTTCCATAGATAACATGGTAGCCTGGGGGGGGTGGGGGTGGGTGGGATCGTACAGCTATGCAGCGATGTGTATCACGCAGGACCAGGGTTGGACGACTGTTTTTTTTCCCAGGAGTGTGGCGAGCGGATTTTGTGTGGGCCATGCGCCGTGTCTACTTTCTCGATCTCCACACGCGACAGGGCGAACACACGGGAAATGCCAGCGGGACTTATTTCGTTACCGTGGAAACGGGGGTGGGGGTGGGGGAGGGGAGGGGAGGGGGGGCTTGTGTAACATGCCACCCACTGGCAGATGCAACACACAGCAGCGTATGAAACATAACTACGCCCCGCCCCTCCCCGTTTTTCAGCATTGCGTCCCGCTTACCCTCATTTTGCTCCTCGTCCCCCACTTCTGGCATCTACCTCTGTGATGCAGCAGGGGGCAGCCAATAGGAATTAGGACTTGGCTTTCCATTTCAGCCAATCAGCATTTTGGATTTAATTGCTACACATAACCAGGTTGTGCATGCCGGTAGCAGGCCTGTCTGAATACTCATTGAAGTCGATGGAGATTGAGTTTCATGTGTTTTTTTTAAATATATATATATAAACATTGGCCCCTTTTGCTTCTTTATGCCGATGAATGCTTTCCCTATTTTTTTGCAAGTGAAATGTTGTGTTTATGTTGTGTATGAAATATAAGAAGAAGAGACTCATTAAAACAACCACCTGGTCACTCGAACTTTAGTCGCTCCAATATGGGTGCTTTAGCTCCGTTTTAAGGTTGGAACACATCTGCAGTTATACCCTCCCAACATGTACAGCAAGGCTTTGAACTGATCAGATGCCATTTGTGACTGGGATTTCCACTGACCACACACACACACACACACACACACACAATTTCAGCAATGTAAAGTTCTTTTCTTTTAATGAACAAAATTTGACACGGTAGCATTGTTGCTTGGAGGTGGTTAAGTTAGTTGTGCGTAGGGCGTTTTTTTTGGGGGTTTTTTTATCGTGCGATTCACGTTAAGCAGCATGTGAACCTCTCATAGCTGATGCATTCACCCTATGGTTTCTGAACCTGGACAAAGCATGCATTTGCAAAGTTTGTCTGCTTGGGTTCATACACATTGATTTAGACGGCTGGTTGGGATATTCGTCTGACAAGTTCACGCTCTTTGGCCAAAAGTTATATATATATATATTATTTTTTTTCCCCCTTTAATACAACCGTTAATCACTGTACAATAAAAGCGATTTTGCAAAACCTTTCAACTCCCAAGAATGCTTGAATTGATGCGCTTGAATTGATGTGATCACTCTTAAGGTTTCTTTGTGGAGGAATTTTGAATGCCTTTCATTTATGGGGATATACTCCAAAGACACCTGTTTTTAAACTTAAACTTGGATCAGTTGTGTTTCTTTCACCTGTTATTTTCATTTTCAAACATTCAGAACTCACATTGCTGTACAAGAATAAGCTGACCGTTAACACACACAATCTGATATTATTACCCCTTGCAAATTTGTAATATTCCACCCTCAGCAAGTAATATAATTAATGGACGCTATAACCCCCATCCCAACTTTGAATCCCCGTATTCTTGATCTGATGAACAGCAAAACTGAAAATTGAGATTTTGTGTTGTGGTCTTATCCCCCCCCCCCCCCCCCCCAGGGAATCGCCGTGCCCCGTGCCACTTGTACAGCTTTGGGAGGCTAAAGCTCACACTGACCTACCTTAGCCAACATCAGAGCCCAAGAACGAATCGAAGCGTAGTTTTTAATTTTTTGTGTGATTTTCTCTGGATGTCCCGGCGGCGGCGTCGTCGAGGGCCCTGAGAGCGAATGCGTCCCGTGGGGGGTGGGGGGGGAGAGGGACGCATTTTTGTTTTCTCAGGCCTCTCTCTTGCGTCTCCACCGGTGCATTCTGTCGAGTCTCCGCCTCCACCTTGTTCATTTTTCTTTCTCTTTCTTTCTCTCTTGGGGGTTGCCCTTCCTCTAACTTCTGCCGGTCGATTAAGATGGTGAAAACGGTGAGGACAGAAAAAAACCCACGAAACGTACGAACACACACACCAACGCACACACACACGCACACGCACACACAATCTCACTCTCACGGCGCCTTTCAGTTGCATTCAATGTCTTGTTCTTGTCCTGTTATCGGCGCATATTTTTTTGATTTCACCTTATCTTTTAATGTACTTGAAATAAATAAAGAATGTTCTGATCAGTATTTTTCGTAGGCTTTGGAAGTTTTCCAGCTTATTTCATTCAACCCTTCTTTGTTTTCCCTACCCCTGTGAAAAGTTGTAGTTTCTTGATCTGGGGGTGAATTTTGGGGTCTGTACCCGTGGGGGTTTTGATGGGTGATATCAGGTGGGGACACCAGCCCAGAAGTGTGTCCAAATATGCAGGGATTTCTGTTGAGCTCTGGTAGTTTCATCTCCCTGTCTCTCTCGGCTAGTGCACTAACTTTGGGGGGGGGGGGGGGGGCGCAAAATACCCATCCGTGCATTTACTCACAGAACGCTGTGGAGTGACTCACCTTGCCATACAGGTTAACAGGAGCATACCTGTAGCCACTCATGTGGAGGGGAGGGGGGAGGTTATTCTCCCAGGAGTTTAGTCCTGTCCTGGTTTTGATGGCTAGTTTGACGGGGGCTTGTTGCTTACACGTAGAACAGCCGGGGGGGGAGGGCGTAACGTAGGCCCCCACCCCGTTGTGTCTGTGACGCCTATGCTGTAGTAGTGCATGCTCCTGTGCTCTCTTCCCCTTTCACTAACTATTCCAACTGAAATAGGTGCCCGGCCACCGGACGGCATGTGCGTGCGATGTGGGGGGAAGACTATTAGCGTCGCACAGTACCCTGGAAGCACTCCCCACCAAGGTAAAAGTGCCCCCCCGACAACGCCTGCGCCTCGTTAATGCACCCCCCCACCCACCCCCGCCTTTCCCTCTCCCCCCCCCCCCCCCCCCCCTTTCCACCACAAAAAGCATACATTTCCTTTGTGGACCCCACACCTCCGTCGACGTTTGAGGTGTCCTCTAAGAACACTCCGGAACATTGCGAAAGCGAAGTGCTAGCGCACGTGCGCGAGTCCCTTTGCACACGCACGTGGCGACGGGCCAGCTGGGCGGAGCTGTGACCCAGCCCCCGCCCCCCCCCTCCCCCACCCCCTGGTCTCGGTGGCGGCGGCGGCGGCAGCCCCCCCCCCCCTCAGAACGTGGTGAGTTTGAGGCTCTCTCTCCCGATGCTGGTGACATCATCATCCACCGCCGTTGCCGCCGTCTCCCTCCTCCTCCTCCTCCTCCTCCCCCCCCTTCCTCCTCCCCCTCCCCCAGCGCCTGCCCGCCGTACACCACGCCTGCCTCCGCCTCCGCCGCCTGGGTTCTGGTTCTGATCAGCCTTTCGCAGCAGCAGCCCAGGCCCGTGTCCCGCACAGCTCCAGACTGTGCTTCACGCAGGACGCTCGCGGGCGCTGGCGGGGGAGGCATCTGAAGACTCTTTTTACTCAGACTCGGGGGGCATGGTGGGGGGGCTTTCTGTGGGGAAGCAGTGTACAAGGCACCCCCCCCCCCCCCCACCAACTGAATTTGTCCCAAAATGTCCAGTTGGAACCAAAAAAGAACGAAAAAAAAAATCACTTTCATCCAGTGATCTGGCTCTCAAGGATCTTCCTCTAACGGATGTTTTGTAAATTGATGGATGAATTTTCTTTAGTGTAGTGCAGTGGTCCTCACAAGTCCAGTTGTTTATCTATGCAGCAGGGATGTACTGAGTAGTACCCTCTCATCTCTGTGCAGTCCTCCTCCTCCTTTACAAAAATGTCCCGTAGGACCGTGTGCAAGCTGTAGGATCAGGCTCAGCGTGTCGAGTTTCCAAAACGACCTCACTCGGGACGTTTTTGTACGGGTAGCGTCAAAACAATGTGGGGGGGGTGGGAGTTGCAGGATTTGTTGCATCGGCTTGTTTTGTGGTTATGTGTGTTTGTGAAGTGATTCGAGTGAGACGCACCAGTACGCACGCACAGACACACACACGCACACGCACGCACACACACACTACTGAGGTGTTCCACCTGTGCCCCGAACAGCTATGTGGCGCATTGCTGTAGGGAGGCTGAGATGAAACTGGGGGGTCCCCTCTTTCTGTGTCGGGGCCTCCGCTTCACCACCCCACCCCCCCCTCGCCATTGGAGCAGGGAAGGAAGGTGAGTAAAACAATGCATGGGTCACCAGTCCATTCCCTTCCGCTCTGAGAGAGACATGATGCACACACACACACACACACACACACACGCGCGCGCACACACACACACACACATGCACACACACGCGCACACACACGGGACTCCACCAGCGGCAGGGTTTGCTGTCGAAAGTTTGCACCGGAGTGTTCATCCCGGGTGAGATTCCCATTTGAGCTCATCCTCAGCTTCAACTTGAGCATGTCAGTAGGGGGGGGGGGGTCTCCCACAAACCCAAGTGGATGGCGTTGGGGCGCAAGTGTCGGTTGGCCTGGTCGAGAGCGAGAGGGGGGTTCTTGTCCCGTTAACACCGTGTGACGTATTTTAAACGTCTAACCGACACACTTGTCCGGAACAGGTTACCCAGCATGCATTCTGTTCTTACATGGAGTCCGTTTATATAGCTGGACGTTTGACCGAAGCGTCTCTGCTTAAGCTCTTTGCTGAAGGGCACAGTCGGCATACGGCGTCGGGGCTGCGGGTTTGATTCCTTAACCGTTACACCACGCTACCATGCTGGAAAAACCAAGCAAAGACATTACATTGCATTAATTTAGCAGACACTCTTATTCAGACCAGTTTTAAAAAAAAAAAAATATATATATATATATATATATATA
Source organism: Anguilla anguilla (assembly GCF_013347855.1). Classification (NCBI taxonomy): domain Eukaryota; kingdom Metazoa; phylum Chordata; class Actinopteri; order Anguilliformes; family Anguillidae; genus Anguilla; species Anguilla anguilla. Next base: position 6,248,733 of record NC_049203.1, read on the forward strand.
TATATATATATATATATAAAGAAACAACACGTACAGTAGGCGGTTCATTGGACTTATTCGAGAAGCTTGCGATGAACTTCAGCCATTTGGTTCACAAGTGGCATTTCAAGAAATGTACTGCGAATTGTGTGGTTTAAGCATTGCATATATAAGGAGTTCAAGGCACGTCGAATTGATGTGGTTGTATTTTGGGGCTTTGTGCATTTGTTTTTTTAATTATTTTTTTTATGCTGCCGTAGCGATAAGGGGGGAGGGGAAGTCTTGCTGGAAGTAGTACTTCCTTTCCGACTAAACATGCAGCGCTACTCAAGGTTATAGAGGTGTAATATTTCCCTTTCCGTGAGCCAGCGTGTGCATTTGGGCTGTGGCTTGGGGCTGGGTGGGTGGGCGTGGTTTGTAGTTCTTGGTGTGGATAAGGTTTTTTGTTTGTTTTTTTTTTTTATTTTTTATTTTTATTTTTTATAAACGGGACAATAGTACCTCAGTTTCCAGCAAATTGGACTATCCTTTTACTTTTGTCATGTTCATGTTGTATTCATAAACCCTTTGTATGGCATGTCTGGTAAAACCAAATAAATGATTTCTTTTTAAAAAATAAAATCCTCAAGCTGTATGTGTATTATTCTAGCACTGCACTTCTATGGTGTAATACGGGAACATAAAGACCCATGAGCAGCGATGATCCAGCTGTGGTACCACTGATCATTAGACGGAACAAGGGCAGTTTTATTTCAGTGCACATTGGATTCTCATTCTGTGAACTCTGGTTTCTCTCAACTAGTAAAATATTTTAAACCCTTTGAAGAGTAGGTTTTTTTTTTTAGAATGTTACTACTCCCCCCCCCCCCCCCCCCCCCCAATTCTAAATCTGTGTTCTAGAACTCCATTGCTTTCAACTACAGGTAGTGGTTGTTACATCAGCATTAGAATGTTCAGGCAAGAACATTCCAATCAAATATTTGTGATCTCACGCCTCAAAAAGGTTAATGTTGCATTCCATTCATGTCTGTAGCCACTATAAAGGGGGGTCATTTGCCACAAAAATTTGCATTACCCAATTTTCTCACCTCAAGAGATGCATTTTAACTCTACAGTGTCTGCACTCTAATTTTGCAATGAAACCTTGTGGAGATTGATGCATTAATCAGACCTGCAAAAAAAAAAATGCTAGTGTTTGCGTCAGCTCAAAATATTTTTCAAGATGGGCGGGGGGGGGGGGGGATCTCATTCATTTTCAGGGTGCACTATACTTTTAAAGATTCCATGGAATGGCTGACCAACTGTTTCATATTTAATTCAACCTTAGGGAGAGTATGTGGTTGGAAGAACCCAACCGCATATCAAATTAACAGCCACAGTCAGACTCACAAGTCAGTGGATCCAGCCAAATGCTTTCCCTGTTGAGAAGCCCACAGCTCCCACAGCTCCCTTACAAAAAAAGAAAAGCGGGTGTCTAACCTGGCTCTGAGCAGAAACCGGTAGAAGGGTGTATAAGAATGATCTCCCACCCAAATTAAAATGTGACCATAAATCCTACGAGCCCTTTTATCAGTGTACATCCTCACCGTTTCTGGCGATTAAGTAAATGGTTCCAGCGTTAGCTCTGACCCGCTAGTCATTGCTGAGCTGAAAGGGGGACTGGCAAAGGCTGAAGCAGAATCCATAAGAAACTTGTTAGTTATTAAAGTGCACTTAATAAGTGCACTTAAGTGTAGGATCGAGTTCATAATCAGCCCCCTATCCATGCTACCCAGTGTGTCCTCAAGTGAGTGTCACAAGTATACTGAAATCAATGGCTATGAGGTGGACATTGGCTTTATAGATGGCGAGGGATCCAGGAGCCTTTTACTAATACACCAATGAAATGTGCCTGATGGAAATGAGTGTTTTTGTGTTTTCTAAAAAGAAAATAAAAGGGGGTAGAGGGGGGGTGGGGGTTTGAGTGGAAGGGGAAAAAATGGATACCAAGGATACAACAGGTGCACGAAATGGCCATTTAGATTTAATGACACGTCGGGGGCGTGTCCAACTTTCTTAGAAGAAGAGAAAGAAAAAAAAAAAAAAACGAAGCTCAGAACCACATGGGATAGGCCAGCGCTTGTGTCAGCCCCGCCCATCAATCCTTTTTAGGGTTAGAATCGGATACCCCAGGGGCGAGCGTCCCGTACTTAGCTGGGTGTGGTCACGTGCCCAACTTTTGACCAGGCAAGGAGCACTGGCTACCAGCACACAGGGAGCAGCATCCCCCCCGCACAGGGCTCTTGCCGTCTCGCTCACTCCTGTGAAACGCCGAGTGCCCCGGAACCCTTGGAAGGGGGGTCTTCGCTTACTTGCGTCCCAGCGCGTGTGTCCGCAATTAGCAGGTGTAATACATTTATTTACAGGTAAATTAAGGGGGTACTAGAAACCCAAACGGAGGCGCCAAAATGACAGCGGTAGAAACCCAAGTGCAATACACCACCACTACTTACATGATGACAACGGAGGATTACATGCACCAGGAAGATGACTGGGACCGGGACCTTCTGTTGGACCCTGCCTGGGAGAAGCAACAGAGGAAGGTAAGGTTCACAGTCACGCGCCCGGCCGGGGATTACCTCGGGACTGCACAAGAAAGTCAAAAGCCACCTGTAAGCGGGTGGATCTGGATTGAGTGGTGTGCAACCCGTACGCCTGTAACTTCCACCGTTTCAAATTAACGTGAAAAGCACAGGCTAATCCGTGGCATAAGGGTATGTGATATCTTGTGGACGCACCTGCCGCGCGCATTTGGGTGTGCGCAAGGAAATTATTTCGGACTCGCGACTCTCCTGTGTGGTTTTACCGTAGCAAAATCCCTCAGAAAAGCTTTTGGTAAAGACATGTCAGAAATACTGTGTAAACTACTAGTTTATTGAGGCAGTTGCCAGGGGGATAAAAAGGATTTCAAAAAACGGTTGCCTCTTGGGGAAAAGTGCTGACCAAAACATACAGGCAATGTAGCCTAATTGTATTTTAATAATTGTACCGTTCATATATATATTTTTTTAATTCAAACATAGTCATTTTATAATCATGACAGGCTTTAACCAACGGTTTTGAGTGGGCATTAATAGTATTGCAAATGGCACTTAGACCGTGCTAGTCTTTTTCGGGGTGGTCAGAATGGTACTTGATTTCAAGCAGATACGAAAGACATGAATTATTTATGTTCGCGGGAAGACTGGGAGCTCGCGCACCTGCGCCCTGTCATCTCGCTCAGCTGGTCCGGCCTTGACTGACAGCTGTTTCTTTTATGAGCCGTCAGTTTAAAAGTCATTGAACTGATATTACACTTTTGCATGACGTCATAACCGACGAAAACGTACGCAGACTCATAAAAATTAATAGATTCAACAAACCATCTGTTAGATGATCCGTTTTTACGCGTGTAGCCACAAAAATAAATGAAAATAATAATAAATAGCTAATGCGCCCTGAAGCCATTAGGTGGCATATACGTACAAGCGCCTTGGATAAACAGAATTTGTCTGACCAGTCATATTATCGATATTATAAAATCGGGATTACAAATTTCTCAACAGAGAGATCATCGGGACTTTTACCTTATGCTGACATATGTAATGGCATTAATGGTGATGTATTCAGCCTACCAAAATTCTAATAATAATAGGCTACTAATGTTGTTGTGATGGCACACTCCATCGCTATATTATAGATATATATTTTGCAGCATTCAGAAAAATATAGCGATTCTCAGGCACATTTCAGAACATGGAAAGGAACCTCCTCGTCCGAACGCGCGTTCAGCCTACGTGCTACGTGTGATCATATGCAATTTCATTTAAACCGCTATTAATTTACCATCATCCTGTGGAGCTGATAAAGTTAGCATTATGTTAGGGAGGGCAAAACGAAGCTTTAGAATGTCGCCAGCAGTGTATGCGCGTGAGCTTGACAATACATTTCTCACAGAAAAGGTCGTTTGTTACCTTTTTTTAGTTCATTACAGTGGTGATAGAAGTTACTAGAATTAAGTGGTACTGTGCTGTTAGCCTTTATTGATCGCTGTACAAGGTTAATGTGAAGTACCTAGCACAATCTGACAGTACTAACCCATAAAAATGTACTTTGAATGGTACTTGGTCAATCGAACGGTAAATGTGAAAAACATTCGATTATAGTCAGCGGCACCGAAATTTTCTGTCACACCCTCGATAAACAGCAAAAGTCCCAGTAGAAGACTGAATTAAATCTTTAAAAGTTATATATTTTCTGAAAGCTTATCGATTCCGCTTGGCCGTAGTGAGTGAAACTAGGCGATCTGAGCATATAGTCGCTATGTAAATTACGTCAGAAGGATTCAGCCTTGTTGTTTGCTACCTAAACTTCACAGCACACTCAAATCCCTTAGCATGCTTGTAGCATGAAGTGTCTACTTTCAAAATCCATTTAAACCATTCACAAATGACTTGGGACTTTGAAGTTATAAGTCGGGATGTATCAAGTGTCCAGTGAAAATACTGACCTGGCTCTCAGTCAGAATTCTGAGAGAACCAACTGCCATAAATGACCGCGTAAAATCAACCAGTAAGAGTTATTATGATGTCACTGGTTCAGAACCCCATAAATGTAAACAGTCGAATGTTCAGTGAAATCTATCGGTTTTCGGTGCCGTCGGAGTCCCGATCTTATCATTGATGGAATTTTGGGAAAGTGCGAGCTAAAAGGCCACAAAACAGCCAATATATCACATTAATATTCCATATATGTACGATCGCTGTTCACAATACGTTAATTTAAGGCTAAACTGGTATTTTAATCACAATACTTATGCTAATTTCCGGAAATAAATTTTTCGATTGTCCTCCCTAATTATGTACACTAACTATTTATACAGCTGGCTAACCTGCTTACCCACTTTCTTTAGGTATCGTGTTTTGCGCAGGGACACAGCCGGAATGATGTAGGCTATTTCAACACCGAATGCCAATTTTCTGGCTATTAGTGAGCTCACCAAGCGTCACGGCACAGAATTGCCCAGATGAGTTAAAGTGTCTAAGAGGTGGGGGCAGGATAGTCTCAACCGTTTGAAGAGTACGTTTTTTTTAAAATACTTTTTCAAAATAAGTCAGTGTTCTAGAACTCCATTGCTTTCAACTACCAGCAGTGGCTGTTACATCAGCATTAGAATGTTCAGTTAAGAACGGTCTAATCACATATTTGTGACCTTACACCTTGAAGGGTTAAGCACAAAGGCCAGCGGGGTGCATATCGTTAGCCAGCTCCCTGCTCCTGACACTGACACTCCAAGAAACTTGACAGGAATTGAAAGGAAGGCACAGATGGTGACACACGGAGCAAGGGAGCTGCCGAGCGAGCGAGACCGGAGGGGCAGGCGCTGCAGAAGTGCATGCTGGGCTGGTTTCAGACCTCCATATAGACGCGCGTCCTAAAAATACCTCTGAACCCCAGTCAGTACCCCTCTCCCCCCGACACCTACCCCACCCTTAAGAGCCCACATCTTGCCCCACCCACTTGCTGAGTTCACATACTCCTTGTCAGTGGCGTAATGTCACGGCTGTAGATTGTAGGGAAAAAAATAATGTATATACAATTTTGTTGTAGAATCATGTAATGTGGCTGTTCATTGTTTAGCCATTTTACTGTTACCGGTCTGTCGGCACTAACCTTTGACCTGTGGGCAGGCTGTCACTCTTTCCATGAGCGCACAAAGGGCAGCTTAAGAAGCTGATATCACCTCATAAATATAGACTCTTCTTCATTTCACAGTGAAATGAATATGAAAGTGCTGTTCTGCACCTGTCCCCTTTCTGCCCTTAAGAAACTGCCCTAAAAAATGAGAGGGGGGTCGGAAGGGCATTAATAAAGTGTTTTGTCAACACGCTGTGCAAGTTCATGCATTTTTAACTACAATAAAAATACGCGTTTCGGCCATTCCCTCAGCCTGTTTGTAGAAAAAAAATTTTTTTTACTTAATGGGGAAAAAGAATCGCCCTCTTTTGGACTATTCTGCCCCAGGTGGAGTTTTACTGCTGCTGCAGCATTCGTATGCTGTTAAAATTCTGCTGTTTTGTTACAACGTGCTGTCTGGGGGAGCGCTAGGTGTGTGCTCTGAGTGTTTGTTATGGTGGTGTTCAGGAAAAGTCTAAAATCAGACAGAAGCACAAAACTCTAAAATGGGCCATTGAGATGAGCACCAAATCAGACTGTAGAGTAAAATTCACCCTGGGTGCTTTACAAGAAACCCTGGGAAAGTGTCTGATTGGCCCTGGAGGGGGTCTATATTGCAGATCCTTGCGAGGGCCGCTGGTTTTGTGTCTAATTTAATTTCCCCCGTAGCTCATTTTTCGAGTCCCTGTTTCAAGTACCTCTCTGAATTATTTTTAAGTGGCAGTTAAGCATACATGCTAAATTAGAACTGCTAGGTACGCTGCAGACACATTTTAGGGATCAGCCTGTAGGTGTCTTTTAAGGAAGTCCCTTCATCATGCTGCCATAGTGAAGTGATTTATCACAGTTGGGAAGGGGGGTGGGGGGGGGGGGGGGGTAGCAGAGGGGTTTAGCACAATACAGACTGTGTTATAGGGCAATATTCCAGGGCAGGGATATTCAAATCTTCTGCCTGATAGTCCATAGTGCAATGATGTCACTGTTTGGCCAGAGATTACACACACCTGGTGCGTCAGGTTTGAAGCGGGTCCTGATTATAGGGGCCAGAAAATATATCAACACAGATTTGAGTATCCCTGCTAGCGGGTCACTTGCATTGTTTCAGGCTGAGATAACTGAACGGTATTGAGTATGACCAGCAGAACTGTCCCATTTGTGGATGAATGTGTCCAAACCCAGGACCCCACAGTGCTCCCACTATAATTCCAAAATAATTTAGGAGCACATCTACTAACCGGGAATGCATTAGCATGCTACTGAATTATTCACCTCAGAAGCACCTTGGAAAAAATGTTAGCGTAGCCCAGCCTGAGTGTTATAGCTTGCTCATTTTGTGAAATTGTGAGTTTTTTTAGTGGTCCATTTTCTGTATTCAGGGTACTCTCATACACTCTATTTATACAGCTCAATGGTCAGACAGGTTATTTGTCTTACCTGGTACAAAAAGAAATGTGGTAACCGAACTTGATTTAACATTATGGGCATTTAGCAGACTCCCTTAAGCCTGGTACAACAGCAGTGTATTGCCTGCTAATCTTTAGGCTACAAGTCCAGTTCCCTAACCATACCACACTGCCACCCAAACTTCCATTTCCTCAGAAGCCACATTAGCATCCAAATAATTATACTTCCATTTGAAAAGGGAGATGATCAAGATGATTAACTTCTACTCTGTACTGAAAAGGATTCAAAACATTAGCTTACAGTTATAATCTAACATGTGAAGATATTTCTGCAGCAGGTTTTTAAAATTATTTTTTTTTTTTTTACCACCTGCACAGCTCATCATGATTAGTTTGCTGAGCCAAAGACCAAGGTCCACAGCTAAGTGAACTAGCTATTCATAGTTCTGTTCTAACTGTAGTGCGTGACGTCACCTCCTGTGGCAACGTCGCCTGCCCTCTCTTGATACTTGGTTCTACCACACATGGGTATGTAATTACCAATGGTAACCTGACTTCAAAAGACTCAGCAAGCCAGACTGTAAAGCTAAATGAGTAGTTGGCTGCACACAAAGAAAATGGCTGCTAAAACTGAAGCCATGTTCTGTGGGTTTTTTTTATTTATTTTTTTTCCGAGATGGACTTCGGATGAATTATTCATTGGTTTTGCAAAAGAGAACGGAGAACTGCCTATCAGAGCTAAACCGTATGACCTTAAAACCCAGGTTGCAAAATAAAAAATAAAAAAAAAATTTTTTTAGAACCTAATATTTGGATTTCAATATCAATTGTCAAAACAGTTTAAGTTATGTAAGCTATACAGGTTATCGGTACAGGTATAGGTTTGGCATGTTTACTTTTGCCTCGTAAACTTTGTAAGTTGTGTTCCACATTTATACTGCTGGAATCTTGGTGGGTCATTTGAGATCATGTGCTGTAGCGCACAATCACTGTGTCCCTTTTGGGATTAGACCTCATAACCTTCAGGTGGAGAGCCCTGTCCACTACTTCACACACCACAAACACCCCTTTCTTTCACCATACATGCAGTTGACTGTTTTTTTCCGCCATGGACTCCTCACTTAAACCATCATACTCCCAACTGTTTTACATTTGGCTTTAAGTTCAGATGAACTCAATGAGAGAGAGACACATATAAAGAAATATACTCTGCACAGGTGTGCATACATTTTTTTAAAATACATATTTTTAAAAGGGGGTTTACACTTCCCTGATTATTATAATGTATTTTTATTTTTTGCATCCTCACTTCCTATGAGGTGATATGCATGATCTCTGGAAACCTGTTTCTGGGAATTTAAGTCTAAATTTAAGTAAATTAAGTCTCTTACTCGACTATCACTTGGCTCCTGTCATTGAATTTATTTTATTATTATTGCTGTTGTTTTTTTTTTTGTTTTGTTTTTTTTTAGAGTTCAGGCTTGATTCAGTTTTAAGGGTCTCATAGACATAATTGAACGCAGATTGAAATGACGCTGTCTGCTTAAAGTGTGACTTAAACAGTTCTGAGTTTGCATAACTTCATTGTTGGTTCTCGTGCTACATAAAATTACGTTCATCCTGCAGTCCATTTTCTATCGCCGCATTATCCTGCGGAGAGTCACACTACAGATGTAGTGAGAGGAGCAGGGTGTCACACCCCCAGAGAGCACAAGCTCGCGCACACACTGCGGGGGTACGGTTCAGAGATGCAAGTGAGCCAAGAAGGCGTATCTTTAGACCTTGGGGAGGAAGACGGATTACACGCTGAACACCCACTCAGGCAGGGAGAAATGTGATTCTGAAAACCGATTCTGTTCATAAATCACTTCTGAACACGCGCCTGTGCCGCGCTGCTCCTTACCGTGTCTCTCAGATGAAGCCTTTTAATCGTCATATTTAAATATAATCATGAGTCCACGTGTTTAATTCTAAATTACGCGAAGTTTTTAACCAGGAACGATTAGTTATTCTCGCGTATTATTCGCTTGGCACAATTCTTTTTGTGAGTGATCACGCTCGAGACAGAGCTGACCATGTGCGATCTCGTGATGAATCGGTCCTGTATCTGTTCAGTCAATTGCGTATTTTACGCATTTGATTGTGGCGATCCTTTGGTTCCGCCCGCTAACACACAGCAAACGGACAGCGATGGAACGTCAAGTTAAGTCAAGTCACGCTTATCTATATCGCACATTTTCATACATTTGCAGCTCAACGTGCTTTGACAAAGTGATAAAAAAACAACACGACAATAAAACTCGGAGAAGTGACAATATCACATTAATACATCGCAATCTAGCGCCATCCCAACAACCCTGCCACGTTAGACACAATGTACTACACTCCACAGGCCATTCACCACCACCCTTCCCCCACCCTCGTAGTGCTACTCAATCGGCATGACCTATTCTACCACTTATGTGTAATCTGCGCTGAATAAGAAGGTCTGAAGCTGAAGCACATCTCAGGTCAGCAGGGCTGTTGCACTGCTGGGGCGCATAACAAGCACTAGAGTGTGATTTTCGCTAGACTTGGAGGGTGTAGAGGGAGCTTAAGGCAGCTTGAGTTGGCCTGCTTGAGAAAGGGACAGAAATAGCAGGAATGATTGACTGACACAGGCCTTAGTGCCCAGGCTGGGGCAAAGTGTACACTCACACCCCACCCCCACACCCCCCCCCCCTACCCCCCACCCCCCATACCTGTCACACCTGCCCCCCTGCCCTCCCCCCAACAGTGCTCTACTGGCATCCTGAGAACACAAAGGCCATGGTGTTCTTTATTTTAGTGTCATCACAGCCTTTCCCCTTGTGACACCCCAGCCACCACCAGTGTAGACATGAGAGCATATAAGCACACATGCATGCAAACACACACACACACACACACACACACACACACACACACACACATTTCAATTATTATTTGAGACCACATATTTCAAAAGGCCTTTGTTTTTTAATGTCAGACATGTCTTCGACCTGAACTCTGTAACTCAGTGTCAATGTCTGTACATATCATAGATTTACAGATTTACAGACTGTGGAAATGATTAATTAGTTAGGGTGAGAAGCTGCCCATAGTAGAAATAGAGCAGCACCTTACCCGTTTTTTTTTCTTCTTTTTTTTTTACATGACGCACACTTAAGAGAGAGACAGGCAACAGGTTTAGTAAATACCTAACAATTTAAATGAGTGATTTCTGCTGATGTAGCACACCCCTGAATTAAGAGAACAGGACTTAAGGGGAGAGATGGTCACACAGTGAGAAAAAGACAGGAGGGGGTAGTTTATGGGGGGGGGGGGGGGAGTACTGCAGGAGCTGGATCAAATAACTGTTGCTATTTCAGCAACCGTGTCCATCTAGGGCAGCTTCTATAAACTGCTTGGGGAGAGCAGCAGCACAGACTGCCTGCAGGAAAGGGGGGGGGGGGTTGTGAACAGGATGGTGCATATTGGGGGGAAGGGGGTGGTTGCATGGGGGGAGGAGGGGGGGGTGTGTAAGAGGTGAGGTCATGCAGGTATTTCAGTGGAGCTGAATTAGGACACCCTTAAGTCTCAGGACCTAAGGAGAGAGTGTGTTGGGGAGAAGCTAAACGGGCCCGCCTCAGCAGACGGGGCGGGGGGCGGGGGGTGGGGGGCGTCTCTGTACGGGACGGCCCTGCTTGGCCCAGTCACCCAGCGCTCGCTCACTCACCGAAGGCACGCCCGCATGGCGCGTCTTAAAAGGTCACGTCGCCCGTCTCCCCGCCGCTGCGTAGCAAATATAAACTTTGAGGAAGGGTGACCTGCTAAAAATACGACCGGACAGACAGAGAGGTGCACACAACCGTCAGGTTTCTCATTGAAGCTTTAATTCACGGTTTTGTTTTGAAGGTGTGTCCCGGATTGACGTGTGTACAAGGTGATATGGAGTCCAATAAAAGTAGCTTGGCTAAACCTAAACCTAACCGTGACCCCAACGCACACACACACACACACACACACACGCATGCACGCACACAGAAAAAAACTGCTGTCCTAATGAAAAAAGGTTCCATCCTTGGCTATAGCGCATGCCAATTATCGTAGGAGTCACATGACTAGCTGTGTAAAACTGTCTGTGTAATTCCTCTCACTCTCACTCTCTGCTCTCTCCCTCTCTCTCCCCCTCTGAGATTTGAAATATTTTTTAAGTTAGTTGTTGCTGTTGTACACATTGACAGGTGCATTGTATTAGCACTTACAAAGGCCAAGCATGTCCCATCTGGACCAATTGTCACCACCAATGAGCCCAGGGATCAGCAGGCACTGTTCCTGAGCTTATTTCTGTAGCTTTCACTTTTTGGGGGAAGAACTCGGGGGAACACGAGATGACAGCACAGGAAATTAATGCAGTTTTTAACGTGTAATGCATAATTTCTGACCAGTTGCATTTATTTCCTGGGTGCGGAGCGGCGTTCTATTTTCTAGCCGTCTAAAAAAAGGACCGTTTCGTCTAAATATGGACATCAAAGACACAGTTCTTCTTCTTGTGCTTCTGGTGAAGGGATCTGGTGGTTTGGGTTTCCACCATGGAGCTCAGTTGAACTTCTGCCAGCATTGCCTCGTTGTTGAAGTATATGTTCCTTATGGAATAAGAACCGACAGCTTGTGCTTGTTTTAGGTGAGATCAGGACAACACAATGAAGCGTTTTACTGCTCTTCTGGTGGAGAAAAAAAAAAGGTTTCATCCTTGGCTGAAGTGTATGCCAGTGATCGTAGGAGTCACATGACCATCTGTGTAAAAGGAAGTTGGGAGTTAAATATAGGCTGAGAATTTCTCTCTATATAGAAGCAACATATCCTGTTAGGCGAACACACCTAACCTGCCATGTAATTACCCATAAATTATTTGTTTCTTTCCATAGTTCAGGAGTCCCAGGATTGAGTCAGCACTCCCGTATCCGTGCACAAGGAAGCTGGCAGTTAAATATGGGTGGGGAATTTATTCATATAGAAGACGCATATCCTGTTATTTTAATACATGTAACCTGCCACATAATCACTCATAGTCTTTCTTTTCTTTACGTAATATAGGTGTCAGTCTATTAGAGTGCCAGCACTGACATGGCACTGCCCTAGTGCAATTTAGGTCATATTAAGAAATGGCCCATCAAAGTAAACATGGTTGCAGTAGTAAGATGGTGGAAAATGTGCTTGATTTGCTTTCTATAATATGCGTACCGTGTACATTTATTTGCTTATGTGAAAAGAACAAGAATTCCCATAATTCATATATGAAAGGCACGCTGTTTATGTGTTAGTGTGGTATCGGGGAGTACGCTTTCTGTGTTGAAAAGATTTTGATGTATGGCCACGTTAAACAGAATGCTTGATCTTGCTAAAGCAAATGAGGAATCTACTTTAATCTCATAATTTCAGAGATTATTACTGTAATGGCAGTCATCTACCAAGGCTTAAACTCGGGTCTCTTGGCGGAGAGGTAGCTACGCTAACCACTGCACTAAAAAGTAATTGACCTTTAGTGGAGCAGTTAGGCAGCCTCAGGAGCAGTTGGCTACACTACTAAAAAATGTTTAAAATATTTGTACATATTCCTATGGCATGGTAAATTTAAGCAAGGTACTGGACTTACTGGAGTGAATAAGTATACAAACAGACAATGTACAGCAGCAGCTGTAGTGTATTGTGATAGTGTCACATTGACTAACGGCAGCTGTGGCTGGACGATGTGCTGAGATGTCTGGCTCTGACAGGAATTGATTGGTTAAAGTCCTGCTGTGTCTGTGAGTGAAAGTGATTACAATTGGGTGGTGGGTACAGTGTTACAGTGCCTAGCAGTGACATGGGCTGTGATTGGTCGAGACCTGAATCTGAAATTGCTGTCGGTTATTGGGAGCAGTTTGAAATGAGCACACCAGGTGAGGTCGCGCGCGACGGAGCCTCCTAATTGGTCCCGAGGCGACCACTTGACTCACACGGACCAATAGGGAGAGTGCATTTAGTGTGAACGAATGTGACAGGGGTCAGAGGCTCGGTAGGTGACTGTCAGGCGGGACCGAAAACCAGTGGGGTGGCCTCCCTGCCTCGGAGCCTGAAACCAGACCCCCCTGTGCTCAGAACGAGGCAGGTGCACCGTCGTAAATCCTCACATCTCTCTCTCTCTCTCTCTCTCTCTCTCTTTCTGACCGGTTCGCCCCCCCCCCCCCCCCCCCCAAAACCCGTTAATCACGGGGACAGAGCACATTAACGAATAAGAGAGGGTGCCCGTTCGCCCTCCTCTCGTGTCCTTTCAGGGCTTAGTACCCTCCAAAGGCACCGAAAAATCTCACAGCACTCCACCTCCATGTCTTCGGGTTGCGTGGTTTGGTGCTTACTTTAAAATAGTTAGTAATAATGCCTCAAGAACCATATTGGCTTGTTTATTTAAGCAGCAATCTTGAATGCAGCCCTTGAGTGCAAAAACACAAATCCGAAGGACACACCATTCATTTCAAGGGCACGGAAAATGTCCTTTGGAGTTTCTTAATACATGTTTTACAAGCTTGTTTCTCTGAATGCGAATGAAATATAATATCTTAATCAATATTTCTTCACCCCAGTTTTTTTTTTATGTGACCGCCATCAATCTGAAACGAAGGTGTTTCTTGTTGAAATATTAGATGAATAAATAAATATATATTAGCATCTTCAGCTCCTCAGATAGCCTCCCTGCTTGAGCCTTTAAAGTGAGGCCCTCTGATTGGCTGTGAGCCCCACACAGGGGCCATTCTGCTGTCAACCCAATCACTCGCTCCGGGCAGTTACCGACCTCTTCAGGAAGTCCTGGATTTAAACGATTTAAACGAGCAGACGAGTGAAGGGACTATGAGCACTGAGGGTAGAGAAAGCCCAACAGGGGATCTCCACATTCACAGCTTTATGCCTTATTATTTGTGTGTTGAATTTGAACATTCATACGGCGGCGTGTTCCCTGACGCTCCCCGACCACATTTCCCATGAATATAAATCTCGTTGTACAGCCGAGGGACTGTGACTAGGGGAAAGGTTGAATTTCCTGTTCCTCGCATATAAGCATTAATAACCTAAAATTCCTCAGTTGCTTCAGAAGATCTGTCCGCAGATTTTATAAGTCACCTTGGGACATGTGGTGTTCTCTTCGTAAAATAATAATGTGTTTAATTCAGCTGGGCACTATCACACTCTGTTTTATTACAGAAATGATATACTGTGTTTAAAGAACAAATTGGGTAAAGATTCTGTTCTGCTACACAACCGGGTCACTTTAACCAAGTTTCTGCATTGCTGTAACAGTTATGGAGACACATTGGCCTTTTCCATGTGTGTGTGTGTGTGTGTGTTTATCTGTCTGTCTAAATGGAAATATAGCCTTGAATCAGCAGTGCTAAAACAAGCAACACCAAATACACAAGGCTATGTCACTACATGTATGACTGATAGTTTAAACCATGGCTGCAAGACCGTATGAAAGAACAAATACTCAACTGACACTAGTGAGATCAGTTAAGACGACACATCTGCAAGGTTTAACAGTGCAAATTGTAATACTATAATATTAAATAGCGTTTTTTTTAAGGCTAGCTTTGGTCTTTCAAGGAAAAGCCTGAAAGCAGATAACTAATAAATCCTGTGATCCTGTTCACAGTTATAGCTGTATTGATATTTTTTCCACTTACAAAGGCCATGCATGTGCCATCTGGACTAAGGGACAGAAACTTGGTTGCCTTTGTGTCCTGGGCATCACCAGACACTGTTCCTGAGCTCATTTTTCCAGCTTTCACTTTCTGAATGAGGCATGAGACAAGAACATAGGAAATAAAGGCGGTTGTTAGTTCTTAGTTGTAATTTCTGACCAGTGATGGTCTTGCTATCTACCCCTTCAGCTGCATTAATTTCCTGAGTGTGGAGCGTGTATGCGGCGGTTTGTGATACTGTTATATATTTTTTTTAGGACCACTTCATCTAAATATGGACCTCAAAGACACAGTTCTTCTTGTGCTTCTGGTGAAGGGATCTGGGTGGTTTCAGTTTCCACTGTGCAGCTGAGCTGACTTCTGCCAGCATTGCCCCGCTGTTGAAGTGTGTGTTCTTTATGGATTAGGAACCGACAGCTTGTGCTTGTTTTAGGTGAGAGCAGGACTCAGATTGTAGAGTTTGCACCATGTTGTTCCTCAATCAAACGGGAGTTTCTCTCCATCACTCTTTGGACCGTTGGAATGCAAAAGCTTCATTTGTCACCTGTTGGTTTATTTCTCGACTTCTTAAAAATGTTTTTTGTCCTCCATGATTCAGAGATGTCTTTTGGGAGAATGTGCTATATTTCGATTTGAGCAGCCTTCTGAAGGGTGCAGAACGTTTGTCATGGTAGGACTGCTTAAGTCAACCATGGCCAATGGTTTTGGCCCTGCTTCCTCTAAGCTTTGGCCAGCTCACATGGAGTGGAGGTTATCTATTCATAGATCACATACCGTGTGATAGGGCAATGTGGGTTTAAATCAGCATGCAGTGGTTTTTCACAAAGGAAGCTGTCCATTTTTATCAGGGCTGGTATTATTTTATATTTGCTTGTTTTCTATTCAGCATTCCAGTTAAACATTAACTCCACTGGCAGTTAATGAAATGTATTTGTTATTGTAACATTAAAATAATGACTTATAATTCTATGTTGAATGTGCTGACCTACATGTCATCATGGAATTGTCATGTAACTTTGATTATGATGTTGGCCATTTATAGTTATAGTGAAACTATGTCTATTATCTACTAGTTTTAATTGATCTAGTGAAGAACAAACTGGATTTTTGTCAAATCATGCTGGCCCAGCGAACATTTTTGTGGCGAAAAGTCAGATGACTAAAGGACGTAGCCAGGCTATATGCGGGTACAACCTCAGCAGTACTGGGGTTACCCTAGTCCATTTATAACTCCAAACCTAGATTTCCACCCCTTTGGACATCTAGAGGGGTGTGCTCATTTCCTGAGCAAGAAGAACATTTCTAAAATATTGTACTCGTGGTGTGCATACAACTATCTTGTGATATGACAGGTAAATAAATTAACCTGTCATCCTTTGGGACAAATGATGTTCAAAAGCTAGAAAGCATTTATTCTTATTGTAAATTTAAAAAAAACGAGTAATCTACAACTCTAAAATGTTATATTTTAGTTTATTTTAGTTTAATTAAAATAACCCCCTGACCCCTGATCCCCCACCAAACATGAATACACCTTATCTATATTCAACACAACTATAGACATATAGGCGTGGTGTCGGGTGTCCAGGCTTTTTGTGAGCGCTGTCCAATCAGAGCAGTGGAGGGGAGGGGCTTGCGCATTGCTAGCAGTTTGTCATTAGCGTTAAAGCATTAGCGCAGTGATGGCCGCAATGTTGTGGACTTTATCAGGGAAGGCTGTTGCCCTGTCATTGTGTGCTCGTCTGCAGGCTGCGCATACCCAGCTATTACCGCCCAACAGGTGGGGGAATGCTGCCGTCCCTCTCCAGCTGGAGGAGCTATTTATACCGCGCGGGATGCTTTGTTAAGACTGAATGCATTATTAATGCGGGGCAGTGTGCTTTATTAATACAGCGGATGCTTCTGGGAGGTGATAATCCCCTGCACGGAGACTGGGCAGCGTGTGTATGTTTGTGTACGTGTGTGTGTGTGTGTGTGTGTGTGTGTGAGTAATGGGGGTTATTGTGCGTGAAACTGTATGGGCACTGGATTATTAACAGTAGTATTAATAATAATAACACAATAGCATTTGATAACAATAACAACAATAATAAAAAAACAACGATAAAAAATACAGTAGCTATTGTATTATTGTTATTGTTATTGTGACTATATATTTATAGCGTTCAGCTGAAGAATGGGCGAACTGCAGTATCGGAGGGGTTTTCAGTGCTTTATGGACCGATGAGCTCTGGGGTGTTAAGGTCCCACACCGTAAACACCGGGGGCACAGTGTTCAGAGTGGAATTTATGACGTGACCTCACATAGTCTCGCACTGAAGAGGCCTTACAAACTGCCATCTGGTCACTTCTGATGTGATTCGCATGTGTACACTGTACTGATGAATTGGTGAAATGGTAAATGGACTGCATTTAAATAGCGTTTTACAATTGATGCCTCTCATTCGCCAGAGCAGTTAGGGGTTAGGTGTCTTGGTCAAGGACACTTCGACACGCCCAGGGCGGGGTTTGAACCGGCAATCCTCCGACTGCCAGTCAATCGGTCCTATCTCCTGAGCTATGTCGCCCCATCTGACTTGGCAGAGGAGGTAAAAATGACACTAGGTCAGATTTAAGACCCATGGCTGCATCTCACTGAGGATTTTTTATGATTTTTTAAATTGGCCAACGGTCTACCAGTCAGATTATTCGTTGTTTGATATTTCTGATATTTCTCTGCAAAATGGCCGACACGTCTAAAAATGGTATTACAGCCCCCAATACCTCAGGAATGGTTCTCCTTTGGCAGGCACATATTGCTCATAAAGAGTAGCTAGGGTAGTTATATTATAAAGGAGAAACACATTTTTTATTTCTTAAGTTCAGCATTTTCCCAATTTGCAAGGCAACTGTGTCAGTCTTATCCATTGTATCAGTTGTTTGTTCACACTTTGGTGTGTATATGTCTACCTGTTAGTCAGGGCAATCGAGGTCAACAGATTTTCTTCGGAGTTCATTTCTAAAGCTTATTTTTCCCCAAGGAATTTACAATTCCAGCTTACTTTTAGATAAGTTCTTGAAATCATAGCAGCAGTAAATAAGGAATAATTATTTATTACACACTTTGTATGGATTGAGCATATTTACCAAAAAGAGACTATTCAAAAGAGCTGAATTATTGTACTGTAAACTTATTGGTGATTTGGTAGGAGGTCAATTTCCTATTCACTAAACTATGGAAACTCTCGAATCCAAATCCATCCCTGGTTTTCTTTTCTCCCGGTTAGTGTTACTGATTGGCCAGATTGTCTTTACACCTGACTCCCAGGTAAAGGGAGGGTGGAGCAATTCTCAGCCCTCGAGGACTGTGATTTGTTTGCTTGTTTTTTTTTTTTGTAGATCTATGCTAATAAGCAGGGTAACATTTCTGTAGTATGTACGGACATCCTTCCTTTCTGACTCCTCCTGCTCAACACTGCCATCTACAGGCCACAGCTCTAAATAACAGGCGCCTACTCTCTGTGTGGGAAGAGCACGCATCTCTCCCCCAAAGACCTCAGAGACCCCCCTCTCTTGCTCTCTGTCTCTCTGTCCTTCGCTCTCTCTCTCTCTCTCTCTCTCTCTCTCCCTCCCTCTTTCTCTCTCTCTCCCCTTCTCTCTCTCTCTCTCTCTCTCTCCCTCCCTCTTTCTCTCTCTCTCCCCTTCTCTCTCTCTGGCTGAGGGCTGGAGCAGCTGTTCCTGGGTTCCAGCAGGCGGCAAAAGTAGCCCCCCCCGTTCCCGGTGAATTGTGACAGGCGTTCGCTCTGAGGCTGCGATGACCTCACTCTAAAAACCGGGGGAGGGCCCCCCCCCCCCCCCCCAGATGAGAGACAGCCCAGATGGGACCCCACTGACAGGTGGAGGGGTTACCATAAGCCGCTGGGGTTCCTCCAAAGGGCTCCCTACATCAACAAAGGCCAGGCCCCGTCGGCCCGAATCAGCTTGTACCAGCGCTGTCACAACACGCTGTCTTCGGATGATTCATAATTACTTTCGCGTCTGACGAAAGACCCCGAATCTCTACTGTGACTTAATCCCGGCGGAGTTCATGCGTCATGGGGACTAACTGGTCTCTGCATTTTGTGAGGATTTTCTGGTCATAAATGCTTTACCATTGTGCTGTATTGCCCACTTTTGGAAAAAAAAATAAAATTAGATTAATCCCACAAATTTACTTTTAATGCTGTGTGTGCGTGTGTGTGCGTGTGTGTGTGTGCGTGTGCATGTATATAAATGTCGTTCAAATAAGGGCTGATTTAAATTGGGCTCACTTTCATTTATGGATGTTTTAGGGCTATATATGTACCTGTGAACTAAAATGGGGAAATTTAAACATCATAACTAATTTTTTCTTTGAGTTGTATGATTAATTTATGCAAGCACTTGGCTTCGTTTCTCATTTCAAATGCAAATGAGCACAGGCTTTGCTATTAAACTAAATGGGAGACCATGGCATACCACGTCACATATTTCATGGCAGTTGCCAATGGCAGATGTAAGCTGTATAACTTTGACCACAATACCATATATGACACAATTCACAATTCACCTGCAGCGTTATACAGTTTGCAAGGCTTATGCCAGTTCCTGCAGGACTTTCTCAATATGTAAGGACTGTGTAGCTGAGAATCAATAATATGAATTTTGTTAGTGGTCTTTCTCTCTCTCTCTTTTGCTCTCTCTCTCTCTCTGTCCCTCTCCCTCTCTCTCACTCTCTCCCTGTCCTTCTCTCTGTCCCTATCCCTCTTTCTCGCTCTCTTTCTGCCCTTCTCTCCGTCTTTCTCTGACGGTCTTCCTCAGGAATCCTGCTTCCTCAGCTTCTTGCCGGTATCCCATGGCTACCCGATTTAGCCTCCTTCAGCCTCCTCCTCCCCCCCCCCCCCCCCGCCCCCCCTTCCCGTCTCGACCCCCGCCAACCCCATGCAGCCTTCTCCCATCTGTGTGCCGGGACCCTGTCTAAATTTGGGCATGCGTGGCAGAGGGGTGATCAGCGGAGGGGACACCTGCTGCACTGCAGGCTCCTCTTCCACTCTTACATCAAATTACTGAGAGCCTGAGCATTCCTCTGCCTGCTCACACACACATACACACACATATACACACACATACACACACTTATACACACATATACACAAATACACACACTTATACACACATATACACAAATACACACACTTATATACACATATACACACAAATACACACACTTATACACACATATACACAAATACACACACTTATACACACATATACACACAAATACACACACTTATACACACATATACACACACTTATATACACATATACACACACATACACACACTTATACACACATGTACACACAAATACACACACTTATACACACATATACACACACATACACACACTTATACACACTTATACACACATATACACACAAATACACACACTTATATACACATATATACACATATACACACAAACACTCACACATATACAAACACTTATGTACATACACACAACACACACATATACACACACTTATACACACGTGTACACACACATATACACGCACTTATATACATACACACACACACATACACACATACACATATATATATAGACACACACACACACACACACACACACACACATACACAGTAGTCCTCCTTGCACAGGGAAACGTACTCCTACTCATCCCAGTTATTGCTTTGATCCGGCTGCATATTTCTCCCACCGGTTCCCTCTGTACGGCTCCCTTTCTTCTTCCCCTACCTGCGTCTCTCTCTCTCTCTCTCTCTCTCTTCCCCATCTCTCGTCTCCCTGCCTCTCTGATCTGCTCATTGTGTTTCACTGCAGAATGCAATTACACAAATGCGCACAGACATATGCTATGTGCACACGTGTACAAACACATGTGCGCGCACACACACACACACACACATACTGACATGGGTACACACACACACACTGCACACATACACATGCACACACACAGGTCCTCCAACACACACACACTCCACACATATACACAGATGCGCACACACACAGGTCCTTACACACACACACACACACACACACACACACAGGTCCTCCCACGCACTCAGTCTAAATCTTCCTGCTCCTCTCTGTTTACCCACAGTGCTTTGCACTGTGTACACTGCAGAAACCCTCTCCTGATGATATCCTGATGATATCCGCACTGGAGTAAAGCTTCACAGCTATTGCTTCCAGGCCCTTGTGCTGTATCTCTTCGGGTTGAGACAGTATGTGCCAGTACTTGCTAGTACTGAAGTGCTTTGTTAAGGCATAGTCTCTGCCTGAATCATATATTTACCAACTTCTAGCCCTGCCATTGTGTTGTCCGGGTACTGTCCGTGTACTGCTGTCGCGCCTCTTGGCCAGGCCATTATTGCAAATGGAACTCTTTCCTCAATTAATTTGCCTTGTTAAAGAATGGTCAAACAAATGAAGAAATAAACTTGCCAAGAATATTTTCTGTTTCTGTTTGCAGCTGCTTGTAAATTGGAGGCGAATTGACTGTAAACGGGTGGCTGACTATAAATGACAAGTCAAGAGAGTTGATTGTCATCTGATTTATATGCAATACACAGTGTATACACACTCCCTCCAGGAGCACAGTGCTGTATACCCTACTTTTACAAGACAGGTGTTCTACCGAGGACTGCACATTTAAATTTAATTAAATTTGCAATTAAACATGAGAGGTATAATACGAATATACATGGAAAATATCCAGTCTTTCTTGCATGTTATGCCATCACTGCCAGAAATAGTGTTCCTTGAATTGAATTAAATAAAAAAATAAAAAAACATTTATGTTGGACAATATACAAGAATTTAAAGTGGCTTCTGTTCTTCACTTGACACGCTTAAATCCAGAAGGAAAATACAAGCGTCTCATTAAACAGGGAATTGATTTTAAATGCGATTCATGCGTTTGCCCGAGCGGTGATACCGAGTGGTTTGATCGGACTCGTTAACCCGCGTGTCCCTCTGTCCCCCAGACCTTCACAGCCTGGTGTAACTCCCACCTGCGGAAAGCCGGCACGCAGATCGAGAACATCGAGGAGGACTTCAGGAATGGCCTCAAACTCATGCTGCTGCTGGAGGTGATTTCAGGTGGGAAAAGGCTGTCGCTGAGTCGGTCTTACTCCAACACTACACAAAGTCTTTACTCACTGCACATTATCTTACTCTAACACTTACACAAAGTCTTTACTCACTGCACATTATCTTACTCCAACACTTACACAAAGTCTACTCACTGCACATTATCTTACTCCGACACTACACAAGGTCTTACTCTTAATACACAACATCTTACTCAAACACTGCACAAGATCCTACTCTTAATACACATATCTTATTCCAACACGATGTTCTGTAGGTTTTGTGTATGTGTGTGTGTGTGTGTGAGCACATTTACTTATTGTCTTTATGTGGACAGGCGAGAGGTTGCCCAAACCAGACAAGGGTAAGATGCGCTTCCACAAGATTGCCAACGTGAACAAGGCCCTGGACTTCATCTGCAGCAAGGGAGTGAAGCTGGTGTCAATCGGTGCAGAGGGTAAGACGCATGTGGTGTGTGTGTGTGTGTGTGTGTGTGTGTTCTGTCATCATGATTATTATTATTATTATTATTATTATTAGTGTGTTCTGTCATCTAAACATCTGTCCCTCTCTTGTTCATTGTCTTCCATCAGTTCATCCAAATGTCAGTCTTTTTGCCTGAAGATCAGACAAGTTTGTCAGTGCGATTGAATGTTTTAGTTTTCCTTGTGCATCAGTGTCCACCCACTTTGAATCTCCATGGTTACTGGCCCATCTGTTCTATCTGGGCTCGTGTAAGCCCTGTGCTGAGACAGCCCTGTCTAGGAGACTGATGCCTGTCCCCATGTCTGTTTGTCTGTCTGTCCCCCTGTCTGTCTGTCTGTCTGTCCTCCTGTCTGTCTGTCTGTCTGTCGGACAGTGATTGTACTCCTGTGACTGAACGTCTGTGATTCTGATCATCTGTCTGTTTCCTCCTGCAGAGATTGTGGACGGGAATGTGAAAATGACTCTGGGAATGATCTGGACCATCATCCTGCGTTTCGCCATCCAGGACATATCCGTGGAGGGTGAGGGACTGACCATAATACACACACACACACACAAGCACACATACACATGCGCACACACATACGCGCACACACACACACACACACACACACGGATCATGAATCACCTAGTCATAATTAGCAATGGAGTCATCATGTTGTTTTGATTTTCTTTCTTCCTCTCCGTCCTTGCTCACAGAAACTTCTGCCAAGGAGGGCTTGTTGCTGTGGTGTCAGAGGAAGACTGCCCCCTACAGGAATGTTAATGTTCAGAACTTCCACATCAGGTGAGCACTCGGCTCCCCCTTCTGGTCGTAATATGTAACTTCACCCACTGTTCTCCATGCAGTCCTTCTGAATATTTTGACAGTTCACAGTGTGATGTCACGTGCACTATTGTGGCTACTGTGGTTGTTTTTCACTTTTTTGAATTTCAGGCTGACTTCTCTGTGACGTTTCTCACACCTTTTGTAAATATTTTCACACACTGTGGTATCAATGAACACCTTTCCTTCTGTAAACCTATGTGTCATTTCTGTCTCTCTCTCTCTCTCTCTTGCTGTCTCTCGCACTCTCCCTTCCTCCCCATCCCTCTCTCTCCTGTTGTCTTTCTGTGTTTCTTCCCTCCTCATCCCCAATTTTCTCTCATTCTCATTCTCTCCTCCCTCTCTCATTCTCTCTCTCTTCAACCCTGTGTATCCTCTCCCCCCCCTCTCTCTCTCTCTTTCCCTCACTCTGTGTCTTAGTTGGAAGGATGGCCTGGCTCTGTGTGCCCTCATTCACAGACACAGACCTGACCTCATTGACTACTCCAAACTGCGAAAGGTGCTCCCCCCCCACCCCCCTCACCCCCCGCTGCTCCCCCCCCCCTTCTCATCCATCCCCAACCTTCCCAGCTCACCCTCTAGCACAAGGAAAC
Organism: Anguilla anguilla; assembly: GCF_013347855.1. Lineage (NCBI taxonomy): Eukaryota > Metazoa > Chordata > Actinopteri > Anguilliformes > Anguillidae > Anguilla > Anguilla anguilla. The sequence continues at coordinate 6,272,581 of NC_049203.1, forward strand.
ATCCCAGGTCCTGTTAAATGAAACCAGCCTCTCATAATTATTATTATTATTATTATTATTATTAGTAGTAGTAGTAGTAGTAGTATTAATGTAGTACTAGTAGAATTCATTTTGAGAATGAAGGCTGCTGGTCATGCCTCCCTTCAGGTTAGCCACTGTGATTTCTAATTTCCTATACTCCTGTTCAAATCACGGTCCTCGAGGTCCAAGAACTGCAGGCTTTCCACCCACGGGTGTGAATGCAGTCTGGCCAATCAGTGGGGGGGGGGGGGGGGGGGGGGGGGGGGGAACCAGGGCCGGGCTGGGATTTCAGGTCCAGTTCTGAGTTATCCGTGCCCTTTAGCGTTAGCTGCCATTAGCTCAGTTTGAGTGTCGTGTTATTACGAGCCGGCTGGTGTTACAGTTCCTGGAATGTGGCCCCTGGGTTTTGTAGGGAGGAGGAGGGAGGGAGGGAGGGGCCTTGCCTATTGAGTGACTCCCACGCTTGCTTCGTTTCCTCGCTGTAATTTAACGAACGCTTGACTTTTGCCTGCAGCGTCCGTCGTGGCCCAGCGATACAGACGCTGTCTCCCCTGCGGAAGTTTTTTATATTAACTTCACTCACTTTTTCCTTTTTACTGTGTGTGTGTGCATGCGTGTGTTTTTTTTTGTGCAGTTAAATGCAAAAGTATTGGGACAGTGACACAACTTTTGTTGTTTGCTTTGGCTCTGTACTCCAGCCACATTGGATTTGATACAATGAGGCTGAAATAGTATGTGGTTAAAGTGAGAGTTCAGGCTGTCAGCTTTATTTTGAGGGCCTTTACATCCATATCGAGTGATCTGTGTAGGAATGAGACATTTTTACACGTAGTCCCCCCATTTTAAGGGAGCTCCAGTTAAGATTGTGTCACTGCTCCAATACTTTCGCATTTAACTGTATATTCAGACAGAGCGTTCCATTTTGTTTTGATTTCTCTACAAGCTATTTTCTCGCTCCCCAGAATCTAAAGTGGCCATAACATTCAGATAATGTTGTAGTGTTTGAGTCACCCCAGTAATAACTTAACATTAATCACTAACCCTTTAAAAATATATTGTATGTAGCATATGCAATTCATATTTGATCAAACAGAAAGGGTTTGGCATGATATTAAAGCAAAGCAAAGAAATGTTACTTACTGAGTACATTTTATATTCGGTTACCAGGGATACTGAAATCTCCCTCAATGCCAGTAGTACTGCTGGTTTTCTTTTATACCTGATTGTTAAATGGTTCATTAATTCCACTGATTGGCCAGAGATTTAGCTTACCTGGTGTTCCAGGTAGAATCTGTCCTCATTAAAAGGGAAGAACCAGCAGTACTACCAGCCTCGAGTACCAGATCTGAGCATCACTGCTGTAACCCTCTGCAGTTTGGTTGTTAGAAATGTTTTTTTTTTTTTCTGTTATTTTTTTCTAATGCAATAACTGCCTTCGTCATAAGCGGCTGGATTGTGGTTGTCACTGAACTGTGACATGTTCGTCCCCATTTGTGTAACCATGGGAACGGGGGCGTGGCTTTTGACCGGTCTCCCGGGACGGGTTTCTTCCCCTCTGCGCCCCTCGAACCCTGTCCCCCCCGCCCCATTTCTCACCCCTCTCCCCCCACCCTGTCCCTGCAGGACGACCCCATCGGCAACCTCAACACTGCGTTCGAGGTGGCTGAGAAGTACCTGGACATCCCCAAGATGTTGGACGCTGAGGGTGAGCCGTTTAAAAGCCTCCGCATTCGTTCTTCACTCTTTCTGTCTCACTCGAGCACAAGAAACTCTTCTGAGACGGTAACAGAACAGTGAAGTATGCTGTAACCTGGTTTATAGCCTATTCAAAATTTTTAATGACGATTTTGCATTTTTATCTTTGTCTTTACCTCTAGAGGGGGCTCGTATCTCAGCCTAACCAACCTAAAACGCTGCACATGTCTCCTAATGATGTCCATGTTGTTTAGCACTAGCCCACTACCATGGCTCAGGTTCTACAGGTGGCGGCTAGTTCTAGCACCGCGTGCGCTAGCCGTGCCTTTGTGACGTCACTGTGCCTGTGCCCCGGTCGTCCGGGTTCTCCTGCCCTAACCACGCCTTTTCCGTTGGGCAGATATCGTTAACACCCCGAAGCCTGACGAGAAAGCCATCATGACCTACGTGTCCTGCTTCTACCACGCCTTCGCTGGGGCGGAGCAGGTGGGAGCAGACTCTCGACGTTTTTGTGCTGTCCTGACTGGACGTACTGATAGGTTTTATTGTATTATTATTTTTTTAAAACCCAATATGCCAAAGTAAGATGTATATAGTTTAGCCTTTCAAGTCATTATTGGAATGATGGAGAACTGAAGTTAATGTACATCCTTCAGAGTTTGGTTATTTTTTTTCCTCTATCTGAATTGCTATCAAACCCTTTGAATGGTAGGTTTTATGGAATGTTATTTTTGAAAATTTGTAGTTGGTATTCTAGAGCTCAATTGCTTTCAGTCGTAATTGGTACATTAGCATTAGAATGTTCAGGTAAGAATTCTTATCACACATTTGTGATCATACACATTGGAGGGTTAAATAGTAAGTGTGTCTGTTTGAGGGCCACTCCTTGTTCATGAACGTCTGCCTCTCCCTCAGGCTGAGACCGCTGCTAACAGGATTTGCAAAGTCCTGGCCGTGAACCAGGAGAACGAGAGACTGATGGAGGAGTACGAGAAGCTGGCCAGCGAGGTGAGCCGCCGCTTCTCACGACACCGAGACGTGTATACCTGTGGCCTCGCCTGTGCACCTGTAGCTCTATACCACCTGTGCCCCTTTATACCTGTGGCCTCGCCTGTGCACCTGTAGCTCTATACCACCTGTGCCCCTTTATACCTGTGGCCTCGCCTGTGTACCTGTAGCTCTATACCACCTGTGCCCCTTTATACCTGTGGCCTCGCCTGTGTACCTGTAGCTCTATACCACCTGTGCCCCTTTATACCTGTGGCCTCGCCTGTGTACCTGTAGCTCTATACCACCTGTGCCCCTTTATACCTGTGGCCTTACCTGTGTCCCCATATACCTGTGGCCTTACCTGTGTCCCTTCTCCCCTGCCTGTCTGCAGCTTCTGGAGTGGATCCGGCGCACCATCCCCTGGCTGGAGAACCGCGTGGCCGAGCAGACCATGCGCGCCATGCAGCAGAAGCTGGAGGACTTCCGCGACTACCGCCGGATCCACAAGCCGCCCCGCGTGCAGGAGAAGTGCCAGCTGGAGATCAACTTCAACACCCTGCAGACCAAGCTGAGGCTGAGCAACAGGCCCGCCTTCATGCCCTCCGAGGGCAAGATGGTGTCGGTACGTTCCCCCCCCCCCCCCCCCGAGCCCTCCGCCACAAAGGCACCCGTCGTTTGTGTGTGACCCGTGCGTACGTGCCCCCCCCGACTCACCCCCCCCCCCCCCCCCAACCCCTTTGCGCTCCTCCAGGACATCGCCAACGCCTGGAAAGGTCTGGAGCAGGTGGAGAAGGGCTACGAGGAGTGGCTCCTGACTGAGATCCGTCGCCTGGAGAGGCTGGATCACCTGGCCGAGAAGTTCAAGCAGAAGTGCAAGCTGCACGAGGCCTGGACCTCCGGTACGAGGGGGGGGGGGGGAGGAGAGGGGAGAGGGAGGGAGGGAGGGAGGGAGGGTGGAGGGGGGAGAGATGGACAGAGAGGGAGGGCGGGAGGAAAGGAAGGGGAGTGTGGAAAAAGGGGAAAAAACACTGTAATCAGAATGTGGTAGGAGAGAAAATAGAGACATTTCTTAATTGTGTAGTGAAGTGACCTTTAAATGTCAGTTTATCAACATTTTATTTACATATTCTTTGACAGTAACAGAAATATTTTGGGAAGCAGTGATGTAGCGGATGTTTTTACCCAGGCTGACTATCAGTGTCCCATATGCCCCCTCCCTCCCCCCATCTGCCCCCCCCCCCCCAGGGAAGGAGGATCTGCTGTCGCAGAAGGACTACGAGTCGGCCTCCCTGATGGAGATCCGCGCCCTGATGAGGAAGCACGAGGCCTTCGAGAGCGACCTGGCCGCTCACCAGGACAGAGTGGAGCAGATCGCCGCCATCGCACAGGAGCTCAAGTGAGAGGAGAGGGGGGAGAGAGGAGGGGGAGGGGGGAGAGGGGAGAGAGGGGGGAGAGAGAGGAGAGAGAGGGGGAGAGGGGAAAGAGAGGGAGAGAGAGAGACGGAGAGGAGAGGAGAGGGGCAGAGAGAGGGGAAAGAGAGGAGAGAGGGAGAGAGGGAGCAGAGAGGAGAGGAGGAATGTAGAAAAGAAGGATAGAAAAGATAGAGGACGAGTGGTTCACAACCCTGTTCCTGTTGATCTACTCATCCGGCAGGTTTTCACTCCAACCCTAGCAAAGCACACACCTCACTCAACAGCTAGAGATCTCCTTGGTTTGGGAACTACTGGAGTAGAAAGATGAGAAGGTGAGGAAGATCAGAAGGGAAGGGTGGAAAGGTGGAAGAAGAGAGGATAGGGAGAGGAAAGCTGGCGAGGAAAAGAAAGATGGATGGTGGTGGAGGGTATGGGGGGACTACACTGTGTGGTTCTGATGGTCCTCTCTCCATTCGCTCAGTGAGCTGGACTACCACGATGCCGCCACCGTGAACACCCGCTGCCAGGGCATCTGTGACCAGTGGGACAACCTGGGCACCCTGACCCAGAAGAGGAGGGACGCACTGGAGGTGAGTGCAGCAGGAACCCCCACATCCTCTAGAGCAGAGGCTCTCAACAATCCCCAAATCCTCTAGAGCAGAGGCTCTCAACAACCCCAAAATCCTCGAGAGCAGAGGCTCTCAACAATCCCCAAATCCTCTAGAGCAGAGGCTCTCAACAACCCCCAAATCCTCGAGAGCAGAGGCTCTCAACAACCCCCAAATCCTCTAGAGCAGAGGCTCTCAACAATCCCCAAATCCTCTAGAGCAGAGGCTCTCAACACCTCCCAAATCCTCTAGAGTAGAGGCTCTCAACCCCCAAATCCTCTAGAGCAGAGGCTCTCAACAGCCCTCAAATCCTCTAGAGCAGAGGCTCTCAAAAACCCCCAAATCCTCTAGAGCAGAGGCTCTCAACAGCCCTCAAATCCTCTAGAGCAGAGGCTCTCAAAAACCCCCAAATACTCTAGAGCAAACGCTCTCAACAACCCCCAAATCCTCTAGAGTAGAAACTGTCAACAACATGGAGAGTATATTATATCTATGACATAGTGTGGTCATAAGAGAGTGTGGTCATCCCTCAGTAAGTGTCTAGTTAAAAACAGTAAAAATCATTCAGAACATTTTCATTTATCAATTGTGAGAAACAACATTATTTATGCTTTGAGAATTAGCCATCAGGATGTCAAAGATGGTGTATGCTATAAATGGCTATTTTGTAGTTCATCAGTTTACAACTTCATCAGTGTACTATTGAACTTGGCAGTAGACTGACCTGCAGTCCTCCAGGAAAGTGACTTTGTGTCATTGTGTTCTGTGGTGACGCCTTTCAGCGTGTGGAGAAACTGTGGGAGACCATCGACCAGCTGTACCTGGAGTTCGCCAAGAGGGCGGCGCCCTTCAACAACTGGATGGACGGAGCCATGGAGGATCTGCAGGACATGTTCATTGTCCACAGCATTGAGGAAATCCAGGTACAGAGCTGGCTCTTTTTTACTTTCAGGTCAGGCTCCCCCTCTTGTGACATCACTCCACCAATCACAGCAGACTGAGAAAGAAAATCGATGGAGCTCCAGTAATGAGGTCTTGAGTAGAACGACTCCCTCCTCTTATTTTTGTGGAATTTTACCATGGAAAAGTGAAGTGAAGGAATGGGTACTTTCTTCCACCCCCTCCCCCTTTTCCCCTCATTTACTTTTGTTGTCCTCTCCCTCCACATCTCACAATACTTTAATTCTCCCATGATCCTCCTCTCCCCTCCTCTGCTCACATCTTCCATTCCCTTCTCTCCTACTCCAATTATACAGTTTCATTTGCATTGTGGTTTTCATGATCTGAAAGCACTTCACAAGAGGGGGTGGGAGGGAGACTCAAGATCAGCCGCCGCCAATGTGTTGCGCTCCCCCTGGGAGTTGTAGTTTTAGGGATTTCCCATGATTCCCCTCTGCTGCTCCTTCGCAGAGCCTGATCACAGCCCACGACCAGTTCAAGGCCACCCTGCCCGAGGCGGACAAGGAGCGCATGGCCACCATGGGCATCCAGAACGAGATCACCAAGATCGCCCAGACCTACGGCATCAAGCTGTCCGGGATCAACCCCTACACCAACCTCTCCCCCCAGGACATCAGCAACAAGTGGGATGCGGTGAGCGCGGCAGAGCCGATCCGAGCCGATCCAATCCGAGCCAGGCTGAGCCAGGCTAAGCCATGCCGAGCGCCCAGCGTAGTCTGCAGTTTTCCTCCGTCTCTGTCTATGATGCTCATTGCACCTTTTAAAATATACACGTTTTTTTTACAGACAAAAATGGCACCAAGAAACAATAACGGAAGGAAGTACTCAGATACTTAGTAGAGTGTTTAGTACTCAGTGTACCAAACACTCTACTAAAGCACAGTGTTCACATAATTTGTGCCAGCACTGTATTCTACTACTTCATGCAAATCTTTTCAAATGAACAAACAACAGCATTGAACCAACTGACATGAATATTTAAATGAAATCTTCACACGACGGGTGCTGGCACGTCTCCGTTTGCCAGTACTTTTCCCGCCAGAATGTAGGAACACGGGCACTGGCAATTTAAATTTTAACCGATTGGGATGCCATCTTTCCATTTGGATGCTTTGCTCCATTTTGTAGGCAGAACGACCTGATGGAGTGCCATCCATCCTGTGGGTGTCGTAGCGAAAGAGGCACTACAGACACAGTATCTGTAATCTGTGATGTTCAACAGCCATTAAGTGGGATGAGAGATCAACCGCTAAGAAATGGCGTCTAAAATTATAATTGTTTATTTTGCAAGTGCTCTCATCTAGAGAGGTTTAAAAAGCTAAAATGGCAAATGAAAGATGAAATTCACAAGAGAACAAGAGCTCTATTATCACAGGTGCAGATAAATTGCATAACTGCACAAATGGCAAGCTGGAATATGCTATGCTGAAATGTTTTTATTTATTAACATTATTCATTTGACACCTTTTTTTTTAATTTTTTTAACAATGCAGCCCAAGGTACCTCACACAGTAAAAGACAAAACGAAGGAACTAAATGATATTTGATTCATTATGAACATCCACCCAATCCGTGGCGAGCTGGGTGACTCAGGTGTCCTTGTGTCTGCACAGGTGAAGCACCTGGTTCCCCTCAGAGACCAGATGCTGCAGGAGGAGGTGGCCAGGCAGCAGGCCAACGAGAGGCTGAGGCGCCAGTTTGCCGCCCAGGCCAACGTCATCGGACCCTGGATCCAGACTAAGATGGAGGTACGCATTACATTACATTACATTACATTACAGGCATTTAGCAGACGCTCTTATCCAGAGCGACTTACATTGTAATACAGCTGGATATATACTGGAGCAATGCAGGTTAAGTACCTTGTTCAAGGGTACAACGGCAGTGTCCTACCAGGGAATCGAACCCGTGACCTTTAGGTTACAAGACCAACTCCTTAGCCATTATACTACACTGCCGGTGTACGCCTGAGCGATGCTCCCTGTCCCGCCGGCGTTGATTCTGTCTGTACGATGTTCAGCGCTGGCCAGCATGTACAGCAGCCTTGACCGTAAAAACGGTGTTCCTCATCAGAAGAGAGATGCTTTTCTCTCTTAAATAAATGTGATCCTCCTCCATAATTCTTTTAGATTAAAGTCTGTGAATATATGAATATAATTACAGCAATGAAAAGGTACAATCACTAATGAAGGGAAATTATTTTTGGACATATTTCTGGACATTTTAATGCTTCAAAAAAGTTTGATTTAGAAATATAAGCCTAGTATTAACAGGACCAAAGCATTCAGCCATGAAACGGTTTTAATGACAAATCCTTCCTAATTTTTACTCTCCCTCCATCCCCATATTTTCCTGTCTCAATCCCTCCCTCGTCCTCTTTTTCCCTCCTTCCCCTGACCCTTTCTCTTTCCCAACATCCCTTACTCTTACCTCTGCCTTCCTTCCTACCTCCTGTCCGTCCGTCCGTCCATCCGCAGGAGATCGGTCACGTCTCAGTGGACATCACCGGCTCTCTGGAGGATCAGATGAACAACCTGAAGCAGTACGAGCAGAACATCATTAACTACAAGTCCAACATCGACAAGCTTGAGGGAGACCACCAGCTTATCCAGGAGGCTCTCATCTTCGACAACAAACACACCAACTACACCATGGAGGTAAGGGAAACTTATACTCTATCACACTAACATATTGGATGTGTTATCATAATTCCAACTATATATATATATATTTTTTTACCTTACTCAGTGTCAAAAAGCAGCTCTCTCTTATGCTACATCTATCTCTCATGCTCGTTCTCTCTCCCTCTCTCATATGCTCCCTCCCTCCCTCTCTCTCTCTCTCCCCCTCTTTCTCTCATGCTCTCTCACCCTCTCTCTGTCTCTCTCTCTCTCTCTCTCTCTTTCTCATGCTCTCTCTCCCTCTCTCCTCGCAGCACATCCGTGTGGGCTGGGAGCAGCTTCTCACCACCATCGCCCGCACCATCAATGAAGTGGAGAACCAGATCCTGACCAGGGATGCCAAGGGCATCAGCCAGGAGCAGCTCAACGAGTTCAGGGCCTCCTTCAACCACTTCGATAGGGTGAGCGGGTCACAGAGGAGGTGCAGTGGGTAGCACTGCTGCCTCGCAGGAAGGAGGTTCCGGGTTTGAGTCCTGATCGGCTGGACTCCTCTCTGCGTGGAGTTTGCTAAACTAAAAAGTTGTCAAGATATTCGTATATATATGTTGATTATGATACAATCAGTTTAATTGCATTAATAGAGATCTATCAGTTAAATCCTGTTAAAATGTGTGGGTCGGTTAAGGACAGGATTTGTGAATATGTTTCTCATTCCCCCGCCCACCCACCCCCCTCGCAGAAGAGGAACGGCATGATGGACCCAGACGACTTCCGCGCTTGCCTGATCTCCATGGGCTACGATCTGGTGAGTGCCGCGTGCGCCGTGTCACACTCGCGTGCGCCGTTTCCAGGGCGACCGCGCCGTTTCCACGGCGACCGCTCCGCTCTGACCACTCCCACCTCACATTCGTCTCCTCCCCAGGGCGAGGTGGAGTTCGCCCGCATCATGACCCTGGTGGACCCCAACAACACGGGCGTGGTCACGTTCCAGGCCTTCATCGACTTCATGACCCGCGAGACCGCGGAGACCGACACCGCCGAGCAAGTCATGGCCTCCTTCAAGATCCTGGCCTCAGACAAGGCGAGCACTCTCTCTCTCTTTCTCTCTCGCTCTCTCTCTCTGTCGCTCTTTCTTTCGTCTTTCTCACAGACAAACTACATACACACGCTTTCAAAGTATTCTCCTCTGTTCCCCTCCTGTGTTATAACCACTATATAACAGTATTCTCCTCTGATTCCCTCCTGTGTAATAACCGCTATATAACAGTATTCTCCTTTGATCCCCTCCTGTGTAATAATCCCTGTATAACAGTATTCTCCTCTAATCCCCTCCTGTGTAATAACCGCTATATAACAGTAGTCTCCTCTAATCCCCTCCTGTGTTATAACCACTGTATTAACAGGACTCTTCTCCTCCCCTCAGGCCTACATCACAGTGGAGGAGCTGCGCAGGGAGCTGCCCCCAGAGCAGGCAGAGTACTGCATCAGCCGCATGACCAAGTACGTGGGAACCGACATCCCCACCGGCGCCCTGGACTACATCTCCTTCTCCAGCGCCCTCTACGGAGAGAGCGACTTGTAAAGCCTCCCCTCTCCCCACCCACCCTTTTCCCCCCCTCCCCTTCGTGCTCCTGCCCCCACCCGCAAGCCTGCCTCCAACCCCCACATCCAACGCACTGCCCACAGATTGCAAGGGTGTGGGGGGAAGGGGAAGGAGGGGGGGCGGAATTTGCTCAGATATTCTGGCCCCACCCCCCCACAGTCTTACATCAGATATGCTCTCTGGTCACATGTGCACACATCCACCAGTTACAGCACAAGCAAAAAAATGGGTGTGTCACAAGGACCTGCGTTTATTTATTTATTTTGTTCAGCCATTCTGCTCCATGTCTGAGAGATGGAAAGAAACTGAGATCCGAATACAACCTGTAGTGAATTTACTTAATCCAAAAGTTCCAACTTCCTGTGTTCTTTCCTGTGGTGGTTCTGAGCAAACTCCCACCCCCCTCCTCCCTCTCCCTCTCTGCCTTTTAAAGTAATGTGTTTGTGGAGAAAGAAAACAAGACTAATTGTCCTTTTGAATAAAGTTGGATGATGATGCTGATGATGATGATAGTGATGATTATGATGAGGGTGGTGACTATTTTTGCAGACGCATGCTGTGTTCGTTGTAGAAATCCTGTCCATGTGCAATTTCTCCGCAAGTCTAACCCGCCCCACCCCCATCCCGAACACATACGATGATGTCACAGTGCACTGTTACACGTGTCTAAGGTCTCATTGCTTCTCAGGCCCTCCGTGTAGATCCCCGATCGTTAGCTAAACCCCAGCACCGGCCTGGTACGCTGCCTTCTCAGAACCCCCGCAACGTTACAGAAGTGTTCTGAGAACGTTCTACAACGTTGTGCCAGGCGACGGCTTAATGGCGGAGATCCCCTCTCCACATCAGGTCCTGGCTCTGCGTATATGGCGACGATGTGTTTTTTTTGTATGTTTTTGAAAATTGACTGTGGGTCAGCTTCGGACCCAAAAAACGTAGAAGTTTGGTGGGTGTCCCGAGAAGGGGAGGAAGAGGACAGCGGGAGGTCCCCGTCCCGGACTTTCTGGGAGGAGCCGCCGATTTCACACCAAAACATTTAACAGTAAATAACACTAGGAATGGATAGAGGAGCACAAGTAGAATGAGGAATTTCAGGCTTTATCTGGACACCCCCCCCCCCCCCATCGCCCCAACCGCAATAATACAGCACAGAATTGGGGGGGGGGGGGGTTATATAGGTGTAAATGTGGGGGTAGCCTCATGGTTTTGGCAAGTTACTTGACTGAAAACGTATTGGTGGGAAAACAGGTTTAGAACATGGGCAGAACATGGCACCCTGCAGAACTCACCGAGAGACAAACTCCTACCCCCTCCCCGCCCTGCCCCCCTCCGCCCTCTCGACAGGTAGACTCTCAGTAGCATGAACCTCTCACCCGTCCCTTAAAGATGGCCCTGTCGACAAAAAAAGGGTGGAGGAACAGTCCCGTTGACTTAAACAGAGGTGCTCCGCACGTTGGAGAGAGAGAGAAAGAGAGAGAGAGAGCGAGAGAGAAAATGAGAAAGGGGTTGAAGTGGGAGAGAGGGAGTTCAGCAGGAAGAGAGAGAGAGAGAGAGGACTCGATTGGGTGGAAATCCCAGGAATACACAGCTACTCCTCCCAGCAAGTGAGTGGGGGACTAAAGACCAGGGTTGTTTCATTCTGATCGATCGTTCGGGTGAGAGAGGTGAGAACAGGTCAGCGGTTAGTTTCATTTCCCCAGCGTCATGTCAATCAGTGGACTTCAGGGCAGCCAGAGCCTCTTTCTGTTCATCTGTTAACCTTTCACTTTATCCACTTCTCCACCTCCCCCCTTTGCTACTTCCCCTGGTCATTTTCTCCAAAAATACACTACACTACCCCCACAACCCCCGCCCCCCCATACCCACCCCTACCCCCACCCCCTGCACACCCACCCCTAAGAATCATGCCTGTGAATCACTTCCACACCGTCGGTTCAGAAAGAAGTGACAATTCTGATTAAAAAAAGGGAAAATGGATTCAAATGTATAAGCGTGTGTGTGTGTCTCTTTATTTTCTCACCTGGAAGTGTATGACGCTACACCCACATCATGGTAACTAAACACCCTGCAGTGACGAAGGTGGCTTTGGGGGGGGGGGGGGGACACGGTGGCTTCACATGCCGATAGCTGGGGGGTCAATTACCAGTAGTGATTGTCCCATCGGGATTATAATGATTAGAATGTTCAGTTAAGAACATTCCAATCCTGATGGGAAAGTCACTTACAGAGAACTTACACCGCAAAGGGTTAAAATAGGAGACTTAAAAAAAGACCACTAAAAGTGCCATGCAGGAACAGATGAATGCTAATTGGACGCACAGTGAAAAGGAAGACAATCCCCAGTACTCAAGCCACAGAGTGCGTGCAGTGCATGATGTTCAGAAATAACATCTGAGAAAGAAAGAGAGAGAACAGGCTAAAACGTAGTCTTCGTAGTGTGTGCTTTTTTAAATTTCCACACCTTGAACGACACACTTGATGTCAGTGTAACAAGCACCAGTGCAAAAGACATCAGTCAAAAATGAGTGGGGGTACAAGCTGCAGAGGTGAGCTTTAACAATGAGGCGACTTACCGTGGATTTTCAGGAAGTCACCAAAAGCCACATCTTTACAGAAACTGTGAAACACTTTTGTCTTGAGTCTCTCATCAGATATTCAATGTTCAATAAACTGAATATTCATAAGGAGATTGTGTAAAATATTTTAATTGGATATTTAACAAAATTACAGGAGTTCTTTACCTAATAATCAGAAAACTGACCCAGGAACAGTGCAATTTCCATCTCCCACCCGGCATCCACCGAGCACACCCATCTGTGCGGTCTCCCTCTCCCCCCGTTTGGGCTAAAGAGCTCCACCTCCTCCCCTGCAGACGTCTCTGTTTGACCCCTGACCCCGCGGTCACTGGCCGGAGGGACCCCAGGACAGGTGCGCGGGGAAGCGGAGGCCGCGCTCCTGGGCGTGGCGCCTCCAGCGCTCCTCGTCGCCCTCGTGGGTGAGGTAGCAGCGACCCATCCGCAGCTCGAACTCCCTCAGGTCGCACCACAGCTGAAAGTCCTGCAGGGGGGGACGGGGGGGACGGGAGGGGCGGAGCGAGCGTCACTCACCAAGGTCTGGCCTGTCATTGGTCAGTGGTTCGATGATTTGAACCGAGTTACCCATCACAGGGTGGGGGGGGAAGAAGGGAAGAAAAGAGTGGTGAGGCGGGGGGGGGGGGTCACCTGGAGCCAGGGGTGTCCCAAGGCCTTTCCCACGCTGAACCTGCGTCTGACAGACACCTGCAGCAGGTTACTGATGAGGCTGACGGCTGGAAGAGAGGAAGAGAGATGCTGGGACCTGATCTACCTGCGGTGGACGGGGTCAGTAGGGCAGCTAATGCTCGTGTTAGCCTGGTTCCAGCCCAACAGTGAAAAGGGGAAGTCTATCAGAAACCAGGCTCATACTTGCTATACTTGCACTGACAAACAGTCACCATTACCTTCCCAAT